>NC_056047.1:13915949-14219859 GCF_004379255.2 Salvia splendens | reverse complement strand
GTGCGGTTCCTATGCCCCCCGTGTGGCCGAAATTGGTCAATGCCGCCGTCCAGTCCCTAGTCGGGTCTTGTTGGCGAAGGAATACCATTACGGCATCCAAAGAAATAGTGGCCGGCGGTTGAGCAGTCGGTGCGGGTGGTTGGTTCGACTGTGGTTGGGCCTCCGGGGTATCTTCTCGCAGCGGCTGCGTATCTTGGGTGTTCGCACGACGGGGCTTGATTTTCCTCGCGATAGCTTTCTTACCCATGACTGTAATTTGTGATTTGACGGTAGAAATTAGGGTTTGGTTTGAGAACGATGGTTCTGTGAGAGGGATAGAGGAGAATTTCTTGAAAGGTATTTTGGAAATGAGGGTTTTTGAGGGAGAAAGGGAGGGTCGGTTGGTTTAGTTCGGATTAGAAATGGCAGTTGCAGGTGGTTTCAACCGGCTATCAGTGGTTACCGGTCATGCCACTTCATGTGAAAAGTGGTTGGGCGACAGGCGTTGGTTCCTGATTGGCTAGCGTGTGTACTCTCTCTGCTCCACACCATTCCAGCACTGCCACCCTGCAAAAGCTGCACACGCTTAATTCAAATTTACGTCCTATCCACAATTTCCCTCTATACTTACCTATTACGGAAAATAATTCAAAATGGCACTTAAATACAAATTGGAGTGACACTAAATAGGTAATCTCTTGGTCAAAGTGTACCCCAACCTAAATTTAAGGCCCGAAAATATATTTTTTGGATTTTTAGAAAATTTTCAAGCATGCAAAAATTAATTACGTATATACAGTATTTACATTCTCCTTAGGTAATTTGGAATCCTACCTGGCCAGTATATGCAGAATATTATCAAAATGAAACTAGCCACGTGGAATTCCAAATTCCTATCTTACTAATCAGTATGTGACCTTAGTATGTGGTAGTAGTGGAATTTCATCCACTACCCCCACCTCACTATTATCCCTAAAGATTTTCAACCTATGTCCATTCACAACAAAAGGCTCAGAGTTAGAAAGACTCCCTGAAATCTCCACCGCTCCATTAGCTCGGAGGGCTGTTACGATGTACGGTCCTGTCCACTTAGATTTGAGTTTCCCGGGCATTAACTTCAATCTCGACTGGAAGAGTAGTACTTTCTGGCCAACATGGAGCTCCTTGGTTCTCAGATTTCTATCATGCCATAATTTCGTTCGCTCCTTGTACCACATGGCCGAGTCGAAAGATTCCAATCTAAGTTCTTCAAGCTCCTGTAATTGCAGCTTCCTTTCCTCCTCACAGGCTGTAGCATCCATATTCACTTTCTGTACTGCCCAGTATGCTCGGTGCTCGATCCCTACAGGTAAGTGGCACATTTTTCCAAAAACTATTCGGTAAGGGGACATACCAATGGGGGTCTTGTAGGCTGTTCGATATGCCCAGAGAGCATCCTCTAATCTCACGCTCCAATCCTTCCGAGAAGGATTTACAGTTTTCTCCAAAATCTTCTTTATCTCTCGATTAGAGATCTCGGCTTGGCCGTTAGCTTGCGGGTGGTAGGGGCTTGAAAGTCTATGGTGCACACCGTACTTTTTCATTAAAGCTTCAATTGTACGATTACAAAAGTGTGTACCTTGATCAGAGATGATCGCCCTTGGGACTCCGAAACGGCTGAAAATGTGACTCTTTAAGAATTTGGCCACCTCCTTTGCTTCACACGTACTTGTGGCCGTCGCTTCTACCCATTTGGAGACGTAATCCACCGCGACTAGGATATACAAGATTGCCATAGGACGAGGGAAAAGGCCCCATGAAATCCATTCCCCATATGTCGAATAATTCACAAACAATAATCGGTACTTGCGGCATCTCATCTTGGGCAGATATTCCACCGGTCAGTTGGCAACGCTCACAGCTCCGGCAGAACTCGTATGCATCTTTGTTGAGAGTTGGCCAGTAAAAGCCGCTATCCAGAATCTTCCTTGCCGTCTTCTTGGATCCGAAGTGCCCTCCACATGCTAACGAATGGCAGTGGGTCAACACATCCCGCTGTTCCCAGTCAGGAATGCACCTTCTTATCACTTGATCGGATCCTACCCTCCATAGGTAAGGGTCGTCCCAAAAATAATATTTTGCCTCACTCTTGATCTTCATTCGTTGGGCTTTGGTAACACTTGGTACCTCTGGAAGTTCTCCAGTTACTAGGTAGTTGGCCAGGTCCGCATACCATGGCTCCTGCCCTACCTTCTCTTTTCCTTTTGCTGCATCATTCTGACCAGTAAGTTTGTACACTTCTTCCCAATCAATTTTTCTGGGTGCAAAAATCACCTCACATAAGTGTTCCTCTGGAAACTGGTCGTGCACCTCCTCGCTGTTTCCTTCTTGCACTATTCTGCTCAAATGGTCTGCCACCTTGTTTTCGACTCCTCTCTTATCTTCCACCTCCCAATCAAATTCTTGCAACAAGAGTACCCATCGGATCAAGCGTGGTTTTGATTCTCTCTTGGTAACTAGATACTTAAGGGCTGCATGGTCAGTGTATACTACGACCTTAGATCCCAGCAAATATGGCCGGAACTTCTCGAAAGAAAACACCACTGCCAGCATCTCCTTTTCGGTGGTATCGTAATTCCGCTGGGCCTTGATTTAGAGTCTTGGACGCATAAAAAATTACGTGCCTCCTCCCATCGATCTTCTGACCCAGCACGGCCCCTACCGCAAAGTCGCTGGCGTCGCACATTACTTCGAAAGGATGGTTCCAATCAGGAGCTCGTATGATAGGTGCGGATACTAATTTTTCTTTGAGAAGATCGAAAGCTGCCTTGCATTGCTCATCAAAAACGAACTCCACATCATTTTGAAGCAGTCTGGTAAGGGGTTGGGCGATTTTGGAGAAATCCTTTATAAATCTTCGATAAAATCCAGCATGTCCCAGGAAACCCCTTATTCCCTTCTGATCAGTAGGGAATGGTAATTTGGATATGACATCCACCTTGGCTCGATCCACCTGGATACCTCTTTCTGAGACTACGTGTCCTAGGACTATCCCTTCGGTGACCATAAAATGGCACTTCTCGAAGTTCAAAACCAGACTCTTTGCTTGACACCTTTCCAAAACTATGTCCAAATGATGAAGGCAAGAGTCGAACGAGTCTCCGTAAACCGTGAAGTCATCCATAAATATTTCTATGCACTCCTCAATCAAATCGGAAAATATGCTCATCATGCATCGTTGAAACGTACCTGGAGCGTTGCATAAACCGAAAGGCATGCGACGGTATGCATAGGTTCCAAACGGGCAAGTAAAAGTGGTTTTGTCCTGGTCCTCAGGATCCACGTGAATTTGGAAGTACCCGCTGTACCCATCTAGGAAGCAGAAAAATTTTTTCCCAGCTAATCTCTCTAATATCTGGTCGATGAAAGGCAAAGGAAAATGGTCCTTCCTTGTTGCGTTGTTCAGCTTCCGGTAGTCGATGCACATTCGCCAACCCGTGACCAGCCTTGTTGGAATCAGCTCGTTCCTCTCATTCTTGACAACTTGGATCCCGGATTTCTTTGGAACCATGTGGATCGGGCTGACCCACTCACTGTCCGGCACTGAATAGATAATCCCTAGCGACAACAACTTCAAGATTTCCTTTAAAATTTCCTCTCGCATGTTAGGGTTTACCTTCCTTTGAGCATCTCGATGAGCCTTCGCTCCCTCTTCTAGCCTGATGTGGTGCATGCAAACGTCGGGGCTTATCCCTACTAGATCTGTAAGGCTCCATCCGATTGCCTTCTTATTCCTATTCAACACAGTCAGTAGCCGCGCTTCTTGTTCTTTTGTGAGACTGCTGTTGATGATTACGGGATATGAGTTCTCCTCCCCGAGGTAGGCATACTTCAAGTTCGATGGTAACTTTTTTAGCTCGACTTGGGGTGGAAGTGTGTCTTCGGGTAGAGGGTTTTTCTGGGCCTCCCCGTCTTTCTTTAAGTCTTCCCCTGAAGGTTCTTCCGTACTGACTGGAAGCTTGGCCCCTGCGGCTCCAATGAACGCCGACTTTTGACAGAATTCCTTGATCGCTCCTTCTATTTCTTCGTCGGTCAACCCCTGGCTACTGATCAACTCACACCACGCAGCAGCTTCTTCGTCGGCCTGATCACAAGCATCTAAAGCCTGGAGTTTTTCCTGTAATAGTTCGGTCTCAAGAAAATCTTGGACTAGAGGGTCAATCACATCAACAAAGCATAGATTTTCAGAATCAATGGGTTTCTTCATGGCATCATTTATATCAAAAGTAAACTTCTCACCATTAAAATCAATGCAAATAGTCCCCTCGGCCATATCCACTATTGTCTTAGCCGTTCTCAAAAAAGGTCTCCCTAACAAGACTCCACTAGACTCTCTCGCTTCATGCTCACTCATTTTGATCACATAAAAATCAGCAGGGTATGTGAACTCCTGTACTCTAACCAACACGTTCTCTAAAACTCCCTCAGGGCTTATGCACGACCTATCAGCCAGCTGGATCAACACCCTAGTGTTTGACAGCCTCACTCCTTTCAGTCGGTTATAGATTGATAATGGCATGACATTAATGGAAGCTCCAAGATCACACATCGCATGTTCAACCTTCACATCCCCTATAGTTATGGGTAAAGTGAACATACCTGGATCGGCCCTTTTGGGCGGCAGTTTCTCTTGCACAATTGCGGATGCGATCCCTTCCACCATGATTTGTCCATCTTTTTGAGCTTTCCCGGCTATGAAATCCTTAATGAATTTTCCGAGCGGGGGGTAGTTTCACGGCTTGGAGGAATGGTATGGTGACGTCCAACCTTCCAAAAATCGACAAGTAGTCGACCGGGTTCTCTTTCTTCCTCTTTGTAACAAATCGGAATGGGAATGGTTTCTCCCCTTTTTTCTCTTCTACGGGTTCCTCAGCAACTTTCTTTGGTAGCTCTTGGGTCCGAGCCTCCATTCTGGGATTTTTCTCTTGAGGAGGTTCCTTCCTGGTCAGTAAGGCATCGGGTTCACCTCTTATACTTGGTGTATCATCCAGGAAGAATGGATCCTGCATTCGAGGCATGAAATTCCCTATTTCCTCAGCTGAAATTGTCTCGCCTCCTATCTTCGTTCCATTCGATCCTTCACTCGGCTGTTTCGGTTGAGGTGCATCATAAGTAGTTCCTGACCTCAACGTGACCTTACTCACATTTGCCTTCTCGGGCATTTGGACTGTAGATGGGAGTTTTCCTGCATTTCCCTTCAAATCACCCATCGAACTGGCCAGTTGAGCTAACTGCCTATTCATCATATCCATGTTCGCCTTATGTTCTTTCTGGGCATTTTGCATCCCCTGCACGACCTCATTATGGGCTTGCAATTCTCCTTTGATGTTCTGTTGTGATGCTAGCATTTCACTCATCATGTCCTCAACGGATCTCCTCGGCCTGTTCGAGTTTTGGAAATGACCCGGCCCTTGGTGTTGATAGTTCTGGAAGGTTTGCTGTCCTTGATTAGGCGGGTATTGGTTATATTGGGCAGGAGGAGTGTACTGATCTTGAGGATATTGATTCTGGTGCTGGGCTTGGAATTGATTCTGGTTCTGATGGTGTTGGGATGTTTGGTTTGGTTGATTTTGGTAGTTTTGGAAATTTCTCTGATGGGGTGGCACGTAAACAGGGTTCGAGTTCGAGCTTTGTGGGTTATAGTTTTGGGCTTGTTGGTTTCATCCTGACCAGTTGGGCTGGAAGTCTGGGTTTGCTGGTCCACGGTTAGGGTTTTGGTTCGGGTGAGGGTTATATTGGTTCTGGCCTTGACCTTGGTTCTGGTTTTGGTTCCCTTCTCCCCATCGAAAATTCGGGTGGTCCCTCCATGGTGCGTCCCGTTGTCTCCCCTGGATCCAATTCCCATTCTGGTTAAAATACCCAGCAGCATTAGCTTGCTCCGTACTGATCAAGTCATTCGGATGCTCGTATTGGGCCCCTTGATTCCCCTGCTCTGCACCCTTGTAGTTCCCAGTTGGGAGAGGTGGTGGAGTGCTCTTCTCGATGGCACTCAAAAGTGACTTCTTCAGTTCATCCATCTTCAAGTCCATTTTCTGCTCCAGCTTGTTCTCCTGATCAGTAGTCGATGCAACAGCAGCCCGCTCTCGGTTGTATCCTTCCCTTGAATGGTCATACTCTTTCTTTGCATTCAGTAGCTTCCTTAGGACTCTCTTTGCTTCGCTGACCCGTAATTGCGTGAAGCTTCCTCCCGAAGATGAATTGGCCAGGTCTTTGGTTACCGCGTTCATGCCCTCGTAGAAAGTATGATGTACTTCAATGTCCGCCATGCGATGGTTGGGACACGATTCCAAAAGACCCATGTATCTTGCCCAATAGTCGCTCAAGGGCTCGTCATATCCTTGCTTCACATTCGTTATTTCTCTCTTCAGTGCGCTTGTCTTAGATGACGGAAAAAACTCGCCCAGGAATGCTGACTTGAAGTCGGCCCAAGTCTCAATAGAGTCAGGGGGCAAGCGCATGAACCAGGTGTTCGCTTCCCCCTTGAGCACAAATGGCAGAGCTTTCAGCCTATAATCATCTTCAGTCGCTCCTGCTGGTCTTCTCTGCGCTCTACAAATCTTACAAAATTCGTGAAGGAACTCATACGGCCCTTCATAGCTTTTCCCGCAGTATGTAGGTAGAATCGCTATGACATGAGGCTTCACGTCACAAGCAGTCTGTCCCGGGGTGACCACGATAGCTTGCGGTGGTTCTCCTTCGGTATGCGCATTCAGCGTACCGATCTCTGGATCTTCGTCCATGTTGGCAGCCATTCCTGGATTGCCTTCCAACAGTGGTAACTCCACGGGAATTGGTCCTTCTATGGTGTCCTGTTCTTCGTCGCTACTCGTGTCTAGGTCAGACAGAGTTGTTGACAGGCCAGAACAAGTGGTCACAAGTATGGATCCTCGCTGAAGTATCTTCGGTTTCCACGGATTAGGATCCGAACTGCTTCTCATAAACTGAAACAAAAGAAAAAGAGAAAAAATTATACACAATATGTACGCCAAAGTATCACACACAATAGTATATAAAACGCCATCCATCCCCGGCAACGGCGCCATTTGAAGAGGTTACGAGGTGCGTAGGTGTCGTTCAAGTGAGGGTATATCCTACTGGCAGGATAAAGATCCTAACTAAGCCTAGACCTCGTCTTCAAAGATTCCTCAACCCACTTCTACTGATCAGTATAGTGGAGGTAAGGGTCGAATCCCACAGAGATGGTGCGTTTAAACTACTGCGATGATGTTTTGGAGGGTTGGTTAGCTACCACGCTCGGGTTGAGTTTCTACCTAGGCGAGTAATTAAAGAGTGGCGTCCTACTGACTAGGATGGGGGAGCAGATCATGGAATGCAACTGTGTACGTGGAAATGAGGGGACATGGTGTAACAGAAATTGTTTGGAAAGGACGGTATTTCTATTTTTGGCTAAACAGAATATTCAGAGTGTAGTGGAGGTGGTGGTGACTAGGCTGACAGATCTGCAGGTACAACCAGAGGTGAAGGACAAAAGAAAGCAAAAGTAAATAAAAGTAAGGTGGTCCCCAATCTGGATGTAGACATCGTCTTCTCCAACAACACAACTTAAACTCAGATAACAATTCCAGATCCAACCCGGCAAACGCAGATTAACAACTCGCGAACACAGATCTAAAACTAAGAAATCAAATCTGAAATCAAACGCTGAAACTGGACTTCTGCATGCTGGTCAACATGAAAGATCGATTCAGAAAATAAAACGAAGCCTTGCATGCAACGATCTACTTCCAGATCAAATAGTACATGTTTACCTATCCTAAAGAAATTTGTTACGTAACAGAATTTAGAGATTTAGCACTTAAAACACCGAGAAATCTTAGATCTAAGCTAACTAGACAAGGAAAGAAAAGAACACTACAATGAACGAAACGGAAATCAACTTCATAGCATTAACACATTCGGATATCCAAAGCAAGCATTTCAAAACAACAAAATCCCAAAATGTAACAGAAATCCAACGTAAAGACGGAGAACTAATTAAACTACGAAAGCAATTAAAAGATTGTTTGCCACTCCGGGCGATAAAATCTCTGACTGGAACTACGATCTAGCTAACTGGAACGGACGATGACTGGAACTCGGGAACATTCTGAACGTCAGGTGATCATGGCTCGGCGAGGCAAGAAGTGGACACGGCTGAAAGACTGAAATTACCGAGAGAACTCTCTACCTAAAGATGATGGTGAATTCTTCCTTCTCTTTTCTCTCCAACTTGGCTACCTTTTATAGGGAGGCTACCCTTGATTTTAGGGTAAATCCTCGCTGCAATTTGATTTCTTTGCCCTTAATTGTGGGTAATCCGTCCCAGCTATCCGTCTTCTTCATCTCAAGCCGTTTTAGCACGTATACGGATCAGTATGAGACCATGCTGGCGCTTTTTCTACCCAAACACTCCGGAACTTCCCTACTGGCCAGAACACTTATCCTGCACACTTTGAGCAACTGCTTTGCAAATATAATCATTTAAACACAGAAATACATAAAACACTAACAGATTGGGCTACATTTTCAACCATCCCTCCCCTCGGGATTAGGTGCAATCCGGCCTTAGACAGCCTTGAACTTCTGCCGCCCCCCTCTTTCTCTCCCAGTCAGTACATCTGCTTGTCAAGATCGCCCACACTCTCGGTCAACCACTAGGTTCACTCAGTCTCTCGCACCTCACCAGGAACGTTAGGACTGAATTCTCTCATCATGCTCAACCACAATTGCTTTGGACTTAGATCTCACGTGCAGCTACTGACTAGGTTTAAATGATTATATTTGCAAAGCAGTTGCTCAAAGTGTGCAGGATAAGTGTTCTGGCCAGTAGGGAAGTTCCGGAGTGTTCGGGTAGAAAAAGCGCCAGCATGGTCTCATACTGATCCGTATACGTGCTAAAACGGCTTGAGATGAAGAAGACGGATAGCTGGGACGGATTACCCACAATTAAGGGCAAAGAAGTCAAATTGCAGCGAGGATTTACCCTAAAATCAAGGGTAGCCTCCCTATAAAAGGTAGCCAAGTTGGAGAGAAAAGGGAAGGAAGAATTCACCATCATCTTTAGGTAGAGAGTTCTCTCGGTAATTTCAGTCTTTCAGCCGTGTCCACTTCTTGCCTCGCCGAGCCATGATCACCTGACGTTCAGAATGTTCCCGAGTTCCAGTCATCGTCCGTTCCAGTTAGCTAGATCGTAGTTCCAGTCAGAGATTTTATCGCCCGGAGTGGCAAACAATCTTTTAATTGCTTTCGTAGTTTAATTAGTTCTCCGTCTTTACGTTGGATTTCTGTTACATTTTGGGATTTTGTTGTTTTGAAATGCTTGCTTTGGATATCCGAATGTGTTAATGCTATGAAGTTGATTTCCGTTTCGTTCATTGTAGTGTTCTTTTCTTTCCTTGTCTAGTTAGCTTAGATCTAAGATTTCTCGGTGTTTTAAGTGCTAAATCTCTAAATTCTGTTACGTAACAAATTTCTTTAGGATAGGTAAACATGTACTATTTGATCTGGAAGTAGATCGTTGCATGCAAGGCTTCGTTTTTAAGGGGGGGTTCCTACTGCCTTCAGTATTTGCTACCCGTGATCACTTCACCCTAGGCAAATTGTGGCAGCCTCTCTTTTCTTTAAGTGTATGTGGAAAGTGGTTCCACTTTAAGGCTTATAACTCACATTTTAGAGGGCTTTCGTGTTTGGCTCTAAGTGTGGGCTTTTCTCTCATACTCACATCATCCATACTGGTCAGGAGGTACTAAGGAGAGTGGTTTCGGTTTTCCAGCTTGTCTTATCTCCCTCAATTCCCCTCACCTCCAGCTCAGGACGGTTGAGTTTAAGCCCAAATCAGCACACAACATAAAAAAAACTAGACCTAAAAAACACAAAACGAGCACAAACACAGAACACACATATATACATCATACTGGCCATTACGTCCCTCCTCCTACTTCACAAGTGTCTGCCCCAGATAAGGCTGTGAAGTAGAAAAAGTACTGGCCAGTATGGTAGACGCACAGACAACAAAATAACAAACAAAAATAACAACTCAAACAGAAACTTCTCACACTTAGGCTATGGAATAGGCTAAGTGGGAGAGGTTTGAACACCGGACAAAATCCACTAAACAAAGAAACACGTATATACAAAAGAAACACAGAAAACATGCTACCAAGAAACAAACCCTAACTTCTCACACTTAGACTATGGAATAGGCTAAGTGTTATGAAGTGGGGTTTGCTCGCAAACACAGATTATACTACCTAACCGAATACCACAACATAACAAAAATACGAAAAGTTAAAAAAGCTTAAAAAAAAACTAACTTGGTCAGTAGGGGGGTCTATCGAAGTCGCCTGCTCCTTCGTGGGGCAGGTGGTGCAGGTTGTTCCTTCGGGTTGTCCTCTTCCGTTCCAGTTTCATTTTCCTTCGCCGGCTCCTCGGCTCTTGCCGGCACCTCGGCGTCCGCTGTCTCTTGCTCATCTTCTACTCCGGTCTCTTGGATATGTGGTTCATCAGTCCGGCCACCATGGCCACTCGGTCCTGCAGCTTGCTCCTTCCTCAGGTAGGTCATTTCTTCTAAGATGTTATCCATACTGGTTAACATTCTGTTCATTGCTTTTTGCATCTTGGAGTTTTCCTCCCCGAGATCTGATACGATAGCTTCCATGGCCGCCTGCCTCTGATGCATCATATCCTGCTCTGCAGAGCCCTTCAACATCCTTTCCACAACTCCTGCCAGCTTGATCACCTCTGCCTTCAATTGCTGATTCTCCTCTGCCATATCAGTGACTGTCCTTTCTAGAGCGGCTTGCTTCTGAGTCAGTATTCTCTGCTCCGCAGACTCCTTCAATACCTGTTCCATTTCTGACGCTAAACGAATCATCTCTTCCCTCATCTGTCTATTTTCCTCAGCCATCTTTTCCACAGATTGTTCAATTCTGTCTCGCCTCTGGTCATGTCCTGGTGCTTCCTGAGCTGTTGTTATCCGAGCAGTGGGTATTGCCTCTTCTCCCATCGCATAAAAGTAGGGCACGCCCTGCCTCATGTACACCGTGTTCGTTCGGACGAACAGAGGGATGTCGAACAATCCTGGGGCGCTCACCATCGTGAGTGGGGTTAGGTCTTCGTCCTCCGAAACGGTGATGTTGTTCCTCATGAAGATTCCCAATATATGGCAGAGGGAAATATTCCGTGCTGGGTGAGTTGCGACGAGGTGACATGTGTATGCAGTCCAGAACCCTAAGTGCAGCTTCTTGCCCTTTTTTGCACACCATATAAGGTACAACTCCGTCATTGATGTCCGGACTGCCGAATTAGACTGCCCCAAAAGATTGTAGTCTAAAAAAAGTTGAACCAGGCGTAAAACGGGGTCGCTAAGGTGGATCGATCGGGAGATCGTGGATTGGAACTGCCCTGCTCCGGGGTGAGTAAGTTCCTCCCAAGCCGACTGGGGCTCAAATTCCACATGCCGGCGGGGAATCCCCCGCTCCCTGTTTCTCCATTCAAGTCCCATTGCCTCCTCCAAACTGCATATACCCAACCTCACAGTCCACTCAATCAGATTCATCCTAATTTCTCCTCCAAATACCCTAAAGCTAACACACTCTATATCCAAATCAGTTGTGACTTCGAATCGAAAAGTTGCGAAAAACTCCTTGGCCAAATCGACCGGGACACTTAACTTCTCATTCCTCAACAACCATTCAAAACCCAACTCATGCAAAAGGGCTAGAAACGATTCACTAATTTGCATCTCATCTAAGGATGGGAGATGAATTACCTTTCCACACTTAACCTTCTTGCCTTTTGCGTTCTTTGTGCGGTAAACTGACTGGAGCTTCTTGTCGTCAAACAACTTCATCTCTTCCACAACGTCATCCGTGAGTTCCACCGTCCAACGCTTATACCGGAGTGGTTCGGCAGGTGGATGCAACAGTTCTCAATGATCGTTGGGGAGTTCCCGCTCCTTGTATTCCTCCTCTTCCATGGTTGTGTCGCTATCTGATTCAGATTCTTCACTGGCCTCGTACTCACTATCGCTCTGTGTCTGCCGGTTTGATGGGGTCCTCCGGGCAGTCTCAGTGATCACTATGCCTGTGTTCGGGGTACGCATTCTTTTGGTTTTTGATTTTTTCTCCACAACGGTCTTGCCCTTTCTTTTCCTTTCTACTTGGTATCTAGCTTCCTCTTCCGCCTCGGTTGGTGGCGTCTCCTGGGTAGTGGAGCTACACTCTTTCTTGGCATCTTCCTTCTCCAATTGTTCGGGGCTCACTGACTCGGGTGCGAGGTCCAGTCCCTCAGCCACCCGCTCGGCTTCCACACCCTGATCCTCTTGCGCCGGACAGGGTTCGTCGTCACTCACGATCTCTAGGGGATCCTCCGCCGTGTTCGGTTCCGCCCTGTTGGGTGCCCACTTACCCAAACAACGTTGCGATTTCCTCTGCGGTTTGGGTGGCCCTGCCTTGGAGCCTGTCTTCACTACCAGTTTCCTTCTGACGGGGATCGGTTTAACTACCGGAGGTGCCCCTGGGGTGGATGCCTCTACCTCTGGTTCTGTTGTCTCTGTTCCTGCTTCCTTGGCTTCACTCTGCTTTTCCCTCTCCTCTTCTCCTTCTGACTGGGATGTCTTATCCTTCGGTATGGGTTCTCTAAAAGCTTGTTCATTCTCTCCTACTGATCTTGGTGCGAGGTCCAGACCCTCAGCCACCAAGTCAGTTGTCTCCTCTCTTCGGCTTACCCTGTTCATTATCGAGTCAAACTCCTCGTCCGTCATGAGGCCCTGTTTCCTGGCTGATTCGTTCAGATCTATCTCTGGCCGTCTTACTTCTTGAAATACTGGGTCCTTCTCGGGCGTCATTTTTGCTCCGCCACTCTCTCCCTGGGTTTCCCTTACTTGGCTGGACCTTTTCTTTCGCTCCTCAGAGTCGGAGCTGTAAAACGCGGCGATAGCTTCCAGGTCTGCCGAATCTGGTACCGAGGGTTCCGATGCCGCGGTGGCTGAGGGAGATCCTTCCTCCGACTGTAGTTCTGCGTGTCTGACCTGTGCATGAGGAATTTCACTGGGTGCGGTTCCTATGCCCCCCGTGTGGCCGAAATTGGTCAATGCCGCCGTCCAGTCCCTAGTCGGGTCTTGTTGGCGAAGGAATACCATTACGGCATCCAAAGAAATAGTGGCCGGCGGTTGAGCAGTCGGTGCGGGTGGTTGGTTCGACTGTGGTTGGGCCTCCGGGGTATCTTCTCGCAGCGGCTGCGTATCTTGGGTGTTCGCACGACGGGGCTTGATTTTCCTCGCGATAGCTTTCTTACCCATGACTGTAATTTGTGATTTGACGGTAGAAATTAGGGTTTGGTTTGAGAACGATGGTTCTGTGAGAGGGATAGAGGAGAATTTCTTGAAAGGTATTTTGGAAATGAGGGTTTTTGAGGGAGAAAGGGAGGGTCGGTTGGTTTAGTTCGGATTAGAAATGGCAGTTGCAGGTGATTTCAACCGGCTATCAGTGGTTACCGGTCATGCCGCTTCATGTGAAAAGTGGTTGGGCGACAGGTGTTGGTTCCTGATTGGCTAGCGTGTGTACTCTCTCTGCTCCACACCATTCCAGCACTGCCACCCTGCAAAAGCTGCACACGCTTAATTCAAATTTACGCCCTATCCACAATTTCCCTCTATACTTACCTATTACGGAAAATAATTCAAAATGGCACTTAAATACAAATTGGAGTGACACTAAATAGGTAATCTCTTGGTCAAAGTGTACCCCAACCTAAATTTAAGGCCCGAAAATATATTTTTGGATTTTTAGAAAATTTTCAAGCATGCAAAAATTAATTACGTATATACAGTATTTACATTCTCCTTAGGTAATTTGGAATCCTACCTGGCCAGTATATGCAGAATATTATCAAAATGAAACTAGCCACGTGGAATTCCAAATTCCTATCTTACTAATCAGTATGTGACCTTAGTATGTGGTAGTAGTGGAATTTCATCCACTACCCCCACCTCACTATTATCCCTAAAGATTTTCAACCTATGTCCATTCACAACAAAAGGCTCAGAGTTAGAAAGACTCCCTGAAATCTCCACCGCTCCATTAGCTCGGAGGGCTGTTACGATGTACGGTCCTGTCCACTTAGATTTGAGTTTCCCGGGCATTAACTTCAATCTCGACTGGAAGAGTAGTACTTTCTGGCCAACATGGAGCTCCTTGGTTCTCAGATTTCTATCATGCCATAATTTCGTTCGCTCCTTGTACCACATGGCCGAGTCGAAAGATTCCAATCTAAGTTCTTCAAGCTCCTGTAATTGCAGCTTCCTTTCCTCCTCACAGGCTGTAGCATCCATATTCACTTTCTGTACTGCCCAGTATGCTCGGTGCTCGATCCCTACAGGTAAGTGGCACATTTTTCCAAAAACTATTCGGTAAGGGGACATACCAATGGGGGTCTTGTAGGCTGTTCGATATGCCCAGAGAGCATCCTCTAATCTCACGCTCCAATCCTTCCGAGAAGGATTTACAGTTTTCTCCAAAATCTTCTTTATCTCTCGATTAGAGATCTCGGCTTGGCCGTTAGCTTGCGGGTGGTAGGGGCTTGAAAGTCTATGGTGCACACCGTACTTTTTCATTAAAGCTTCAATTGTACGATTACAAAAGTGTGTACCTTGATCAGAGATGATCGCCCTTGGGACTCCGAAACGGCTGAAAATGTGACTCTTTAAGAATTTGGCCACCTCCTTTGCTTCACACGTACTTGTGGCCGTCGCTTCTACCCATTTGGAGACGTAATCCACCGCGACTAGGATATACAAATTGCCATAGGACGAGGGAAAAGGCCCCATGAAATCCATTCCCCATATGTCGAATAATTCACAAACAATAATCGGTACTTGCGGCATCTCATCTTGGGCAGATATTCCACCGGTCAGTTGGCAACGCTCACAGCTCCGGCAGAACTCGTATGCATCTTTGTTGAGAGTTGGCCAGTAAAAGCCGCTATCCAGAATCTTCCTTGCCGTCTTCTTGGATCCGAAGTGCCCTCCACATGCTAACGAATGGCAGTGGGTCAACACATCCCGCTGTTCCCAGTCAGGAATGCACCTTCTTATCACTTGATCGGATCCTACCCTCCATAGGTAAGGGTCGTCCCAAAAATAATATTTTGCCTCACTCTTGATCTTCATTCGTTGGGCTTTGGTAACACTTGGTACCTCTGGAAGTTCTCCAGTTACTAGGTAGTTGGCCAGGTCCGCATACCATGGCTCCTGCCCTACCTTCTCTTTTCCTTTTGCTGCATCATTCTGACCAGTAAGTTTGTACACTTCTTCCCAATCAATTTTTCTGGGTGCAAAAATCACCTCACATAAGTGTTCCTCTGGAAACTGGTCGTGCACCTCCTCGCTGTTTCCTTCTTGCACTATTCTGCTCAAATGGTCTGCCACCTTGTTTTCGACTCCTCTCTTATCTTCCACCTCCCAATCAAATTCTTGCAACAAGAGTACCCATCGGATCAAGCGTGGTTTTGATTCTCTCTTGGTAACTAGATACTTAAGGGCTGCATGGTCAGTGTATACTACGACCTTAGATCCCAGCAAATATGGCCGGAACTTCTCGAAAGAAAACACCACTGCCAGCATCTCCTTTTCGGTGGTATCGTAATTCCGCTGGGCCTGATTTAGAGTCTTGGACGCATAAAAAATTACGTGCCTCCTCCCATCGATCTTCTGACCCAGCACGGCCCCTACCGCAAAGTCGCTGGCGTCGCACATTACTTCGAAAGGATGGTTCCAATCAGGAGCTCGTATGATAGGTGCGGATACTAATTTTTCTTTGAGAAGATCGAAAGCTGCCTTGCATTGCTCATCAAAAACGAACTCCACATCATTTTGAAGCAGTCTGGTAAGGGGTTGGGCGATTTTGGAGAAATCCTTTATAAATCTTCGATAAAATCCAGCATGTCCCAGGAAACCCCTTATTCCCTTCTGATCAGTAGGGAATGGTAATTTGGATATGACATCCACCTTGGCTCGATCCACCTGGATACCTCTTTCTGAGACTACGTGTCCTAGGACTATCCCTTCGGTGACCATAAAATGGCACTTCTCGAAGTTCAAAACCAGACTCTTTGCTTGACACATTTCCAAAACTATGTCCAAATGATGAAGGCAAGAGTCGAACGAGTCTCCGTAAACCGTGAAGTCATCCATAAATATTTCTATGCACTCCTCAATCAAATCGGAAAATATGCTCATCATGCATCGTTGAAACGTACCTGGAGCGTTGCATAAACCGAAAGGCATGCGACGGTATGCATAGGTTCCAAACGGGCAAGTAAAAGTGGTTTTGTCCTGGTCCTCAGGATCCACGTGAATTTGGAAGTACCCGCTGTACCCATCTAGGAAGCAGAAAAATTTTTTCCCAGCTAATCTCTCTAATATCTGGTCGATGAAAGGCAAAGGAAAATGGTCCTTCCTTGTTGCGTTGTTCAGCTTCCGGTAGTCGATGCACATTCGCCAACCCGTGACCAGCCTTGTTGGAATCAGCTCGTTCCTCTCATTCTTGACAACTTGGATCCCGGATTTCTTTGGAACCATGTGGATCGGGCTGACCCACTCACTGTCCGGCACTGAATAGATAATCCCTAGCGACAACAACTTCAAGATTTCCTTTAAAATTTCCTCTCGCATGTTAGGGTTTACCTTCCTTTGAGCATCTCGATGAGCCTTCGCTCCCTCTTCTAGCCTGATGTGGTGCATGCAAACGTCGGGGCTTATCCCTACTAGATCTGTAAGGCTCCATCCGATTGCCTTCTTATTCCTATTCAACACAGTCAGTAGCCGCGCTTCTTGTTCTTTTGTGAGACTGCTGTTGATGATTACGGGATATGAGTTCTCCTCCCCGAGGTAGGCATACTTCAAGTTCGATGGTAACTTTTTTAGCTCGACTTGGGGTGGAAGTGTGTCTTCGGGTAGAGGGTTTTTCTGGGCCTCCCCGTCTTTCTTTAAGTCTTCCCCTGAAGGTTCTTCCGTACTGACTGGAAGCTTGGCCCCTGCGGCTCCAATGAACGCCGACTTTTGACAGAATTCCTTGATCGCTCCTTCTATTTCTTCGTCGGTCAACCCCTGGCTACTGATCAACTCACACCACGCAGCAGCTTCTTCGTCGGCCTGATCACAAGCATCTAAAGCCTGGAGTTTTTCCTGTAATAGTTCGGTCTCAAGAAAATCTTGGACTAGAGGGTCAATCACATCAACAAAGCATAGATTTTCAGAATCAATGGGTTTCTTCATGGCATCATTTATATCAAAAGTAAACTTCTCACCATTAAAATCAATGCAAATAGTCCCCTCGGCCATATCCACTATTGTCTTAGCCGTTCTCAAAAAAGGTCTCCCTAACAAGACTCCACTAGACTCTCTCGCTTCATGCTCACTCATTTTGATCACATAAAAATCAGCAGGGTATGTGAACTCCTGTACTCTAACCAACACGTTCTCTAAAACTCCCTCAGGGCTTATGCACGACCTATCAGCCAGCTGGATCAACACCCTAGTGTTTGACAGCCTCACTCCTTTCAGTCGGTTATAGATTGATAATGGCATGACATTAATGGAAGCTCCAAGATCACACATCGCATGTTCAACCTTCACATCCCCTATAGTTATGGGTAAAGTGAACATACCTGGATCGGCCCTTTTGGGCGGCAGTTTCTCTTGCACAATTGCGGATGCGATCCCTTCCACCATGATTTGTCCATCTTTTTGAGCTTTCCCGGCTATGAAATCCTTAATGAATTTTCCGAGCGGGGGTAGTTTCACGGCTTGGAGGAATGGTATGGTGACGTCCAACCTTCCAAAAATCGACAAGTAGTCGACCGGGTTCTCTTTCTTCCTCTTTGTAACAAATCGGAATGGGAATGGTTTCTCCCCTTTTTTCTCTTCTACGGGTTCCTCAGCAACTTTCTTTGGTAGCTCTTGGGTCCGAGCCTCCATTCTGGGATTTTTCTCTTGAGGAGGTTCCTTCCTGGTCAGTAAGGCATCGGGTTCACCTCTTATACTTGGTGTATCATCCAGGAAGAATGGATCCTGCATTCGAGGCATGAAATTCCCTATTTCCTCAGCTGAAATTGTCTCGCCTCCTATCTTCGTTCCATTCGATCCTTCACTCGGCTGTTTCGGTTGAGGTGCATCATAAGTAGTTCCTGACCTCAACGTGACCTTACTCACATTTGCCTTCTCGGGCATTTGGACTGTAGATGGGAGTTTTCCTGCATTTCCCTTCAAATCACCCATCGAACTGGCCAGTTGAGCTAACTGCCTATTCATCATATCCATGTTCGCCTTATGTTCTTTCTGGGCATTTTGCATCCCCTGCACGACCTCATTATGGGCTTGCAATTCTCCTTTGATGTTCTGTTGTGATGCTAGCATTTCACTCATCATGTCCTCAACGGATCTCCTCGGCCTGTTCGAGTTTTGGAAATGACCCGGCCCTTGGTGTTGATAGTTCTGGAAGGTTTGCTGTCCTTGATTAGGCGGGTATTGGTTATATTGGGCAGGAGGAGTGTACTGATCTTGAGGATATTGATTCTGGTGCTGGGCTTGGAATTGATTCTGGTTCTGATGGTGTTGGGATGTTTGGTTTGGTTGATTTTGGTAGTTTTGGAAATTTCTCTGATGGGGTGGCACGTAAACAGGGTTCGAGTTTGAGCTTTGTGGGTTATAGTTTTGGGCTTGTTGGTTTCTTCCTGACCAGTTGGGCTGGAAGTCTGGGTTTGCTGGTCCACGGTTAGGGTTTTGGTTCGGGTGAGGGTTATATTGGTTCTGGCCTTGACCTTGGTTCTGGTTTTGGTTCCCTTCTCCCCATCGAAAATTCGGGTGGTCCCTCCATGGTGCGTCCCGTTGTCTCCCCTGGATCCAATTCCCATTCTGGTTAAAATACCCAGCAGCATTAGCTTGCTCCGTACTGATCAAGTCATTCGGATGCTCGTATTGGGCCCCTTGATTCCCCTGCTCTGCACCCTTGTAGTTCCCAGTTGGGAGAGGTGGTGGAGTGCTCTTCTCGATGGCACTCAAAAGTGACTTCTTCAGTTCATCCATCTTCAAGTCCATTTTCTGCTCCAGCTTGTTCTCCTGATCAGTAGTCGATGCAACAGCAGCCCGCTCTCGGTTGTATCCTTCCCTTGAATGGTCATACTCTTTCTTTGCATTCAGTAGCTTCCTTAGGACTCTCTTTGCTTCGCTGACCCGTAATTGCGTGAAGCTTCCTCCCGAAGATGAATTGGCCAGGTCTTTGGTTACCGCGTTCATGCCCTCGTAGAAAGTATGATGTACTTCAATGTCCGCCATGCGATGGTTGGGACACGATTCCAAAAGACCCATGTATCTTGCCCAATAGTCGCTCAAGGGCTCGTCATATCCTTGCTTCACATTCGTTATTTCTCTCTTCAGTGCGCTTGTCTTAGATGACGGAAAAAACTCGCCCAGGAATGCTGACTTGAAGTCGGCCCAAGTCTCAATAGAGTCAGGGGGCAAGCGCATGAACCAGGTGTTCGCTTCCCCCTTGAGCACAAATGGCAGAGCTTTCAGCCTATAATCATCTTCAGTCGCTCCTGCTGGTCTTCTCTGCGCTCTACAAATCTTACAAAATTCGTGAAGGAACTCATACGGCCCTTCATAGCTTTTCCCGCAGTATGTAGGTAGAATCGCTATGACATGAGGCTTCACGTCACAAGCAGTCTGTCCCGGGGTGACCACGATAGCTTGCGGTGGTTCTCCTTCGGTATGCGCATTCAGCGTACCGATCTCTGGATCTTCGTCCATGTTGGCAGCCATTCCTGGATTGCCTTCCAACAGTGGTAACTCCACGGGAATTGGTCCTTCTATGGTGTCCTGTTCTTCGTCGCTACTCGTGTCTAGGTCAGACAGAGTTGTTGACAGGCCAGAACAAGTGGTCACAAGTATGGATCCTCGCTGAAGTATCTTCGGTTTCCACGGATTAGGATCCGAACTGCTTCTCATAAACTGAAACAAAAGAAAAAGAGAAAAAATTATACACAATATGTACGCCAAAGTATCACACACAATAGTATATAAAACGCCATCCATCCCCGGCAACGGCGCCATTTGAAGAGGTTACGAGGTGCGTAGGTGTCGTTCAAGTGAGGGTATATCCTACTGGCAGGATAAAGATCCTAACTAAGCCTAGACCTCGTCTTCAAAGATTCCTCAACCCACTTCTACTGATCAGTATAGTGGAGGTAAGGGTCGAATCCCACAGAGATGGTGCGTTTAAACTACTGCGATGATGTTTTGGAGGGTTGGTTAGCTACCACGCTCGGGTTGAGTTTCTACCTAGGCGAGTAATTAAAGAGTGGCGTCCTACTGACTAGGATGGGGGAGCAGATCATGGAATGCAACTGTGTACGTGGAAATGAGGGGACATGGTGTAACAGAAATTGTTTGGAAAGGACGGTATTTCTATTTTTGGCTAAACAGAATATTCAGAGTGTAGTGGAGGTGGTGGTGACTAGGCTGACAGATCTGCAGGTACAACCAGAGGTGAAGGACAAAAGAAAGCAAAAGTAAATAAAAGTAAGGTGGTCCCCAATCTGGATGTAGACATCGTCTTCTCCAACAACACAACTTAAACTCAGATAACAATTCCAGATCCAACCCGGCAAACGCAGATTAACAACTCGCGAACACAGATCTAAAACTAAGAAATCAAATCTGAAATCAAACGCTGAAACTGGACTTCTGCATGCTGGTCAACATGAAAGATCGATTCAGAAAATAAAACGAAGCCTTGCATGCAACGATCTACTTCCAGATCAAATAGTACATGTTTACCTATCCTAAAGAAATTTGTTACGTAACAGAATTTAGAGATTTAGCACTTAAAACACCGAGAAATCTTAGATCTAAGCTAACTAGACAAGGAAAGAAAAGAACACTACAATGAACGAAACGGAAATCAACTTCATAGCATTAACACATTCGGATATCCAAAGCAAGCATTTCAAAACAACAAAATCCCAAAATGTAACAGAAATCCAACGTAAAGACGGAGAACTAATTAAACTACGAAAGCAATTAAAAGATTGTTTGCCACTCCGGGCGATAAAATCTCTGACTGGAACTACGATCTAGCTAACTGGAACGGACGATGACTGGAACTCGGGAACATTCTGAACGTCAGGTGATCATGGCTCGGCGAGGCAAGAAGTGGACACGGCTGAAAGACTGAAATTACCGAGAGAACTCTCTACCTAAAGATGATGGTGAATTCTTCCTTCCCTTTTCTCTCCAACTTGGCTACCTTTTATAGGGAGGCTACCCTTGATTTTAGGGTAAATCCTCACTGCAATTTGACTTCTTTGCCCTTAATTGTGGGTAATCCGTCCCAGCTATCCGTCTTCTTCATCTCAAGCCGTTTTAGCACGTATACGGATCAGTATGAGACCATGCTGGCGCTTTTTCTACCCGAACACTCCGGAACTTCCCTACTGGCCAGAACACTTATCCTGCACACTTTGAGCAACTGCTTTGCAAATATAATCATTTAAACCTGTCATACTGACCAGTAACCGAGGCCTAGAATACGACTTATCAAATATCTTCATCATATCAAGTGTACGCTTCATTCTCAAAAGATTTCTCGTGTTACTCCTGATCGTGCGCACGCAATCAGATCTAACATCGTTATCTATCATTACTGGCAGCACAGATACTGATTTTGAAGCCTCCACAAGATCCTTCACCTGAAATGAATCGTACAAGAAATTCTGCAACCATGTCGAACAATACAATACCAATCATACATCGCCTATCATAGTCATATATATATCGCGAATCAACGACTAGCTTCAAGGACATATGATTATGGAGCAAAAACATACTCCACAAACCAAGAGAGATCAAACCTTACATTACATCTGTTCAATTATGGATGGTGGCTGGTACGACAGATCTGCCACTATGGTGAGGTGACGACGCTGAAAGGGCGTGACAGCCGTGAGAGTGACGGCAGCACATGCCGTCTCACTCCGGCGATGGCAACGGTACCGCGAAGGAGGGCCAAATGCGTTAAGGACGACGAGTTCTAGGGATTTCAATTTTGTTTAGAGAGAGAGAGATGGATGGAGGAGAGATTTAGACGGAGGAAATAAGAGAAGATGAGATGGGGTAGGAGATGAGCTCATATATGTTTTGACCGAAATACCCCTGCATTGAAGTAAATTGTCTACCTAATGAAGGAGCGAAATTAATATAGCATGGTCTAATCTCATCCATTAAGCCCTAGATTTAAGGGCCCTAATTTGGTCTCTAGTTCGGTCTTTAAGAGTGGATTTGTGAATAATGAGACTCTCTCTCTCTCTATATACATATATATATATATATATATATATATATATATATATATATATATATAAATATAGAGTCCTGTTAGGTTGAGATTTTTGGGCCTAACTGAGAATTGAGATGCAATCTCAGCCACTCATTCACAATTTTCGTGCGATGTCAACAACGTGTAGTTTATGTCAACAAGGGGGTATTTTTGTCATTTCAGTTCTAAAATGTAAATTATATTCAAAAACCTCTGTAAAACTCTCGAACGTTTCTCTCCTAAGTTTTTATACAATTCTGCATCTTCTCTTCTAATCTAGACTTCGTTCAGTTTTCTACATCAATTAATTTCCAAAAATGAGGATCGAAGAAATTGTTGAAGCTGAAGCGCCGATTGTAGCCAGAAAAAGGCATTCCAAATCGGCGGTCGTTGAAGCGACTTCTTCTGCTTAAGAAATTGATTCAAATTTTAAGTATATTGCTTCGATTTTAGTGTATTAAAACACATCTGGATTTGTTTTCTTATGAATTCGATTTCTGCTATTTTTTTGTTGATTAGCGATGGTAGAATCGGAAGAGATGGAAATGAACAATGCTGCTGGAAAAAACGGAAGAGAACAAGCATCTTCTTCCAGTTAAGGATATGTTTAAATTTTTAAGATTATTGACATTTCATACAATAGTTATTGAACTATGATAATATACTTGTGTTTTCTATAAACGGCATATACTTGTCATTGAGATAATTTTGTATACTGTGACATAGTGTATGCTTGTTTGGATTGTTGTTGACATTATAAACTTTAACAATTGATATAAAAGTAAAAAAGATAATTGTGCTTGCTTTAAACAAGATATACTTGTTATTGACATAGGGTATACTTATTAGAATCGTTGTTGATATAGTCAAATTGACATTCAGCCTCTGCTGATAGGGAGCGGGCTAGTTTTGGGGCTGGCGCCGTCTTCCGAGTACACATTTTTGGTGTATGCTTCTCCAGTTGGAAACTATTTCAAGGTTGTGTTTACGTTTTGAATTTTAATTCGATTGAATCAAGGGGGTATTAAGGAGTTTGTTGATAAGGTTTAATTGTTGTGGTTTGCAGGAAGGGACTGCGCCGATCAGCTTGTACGTTGAGGATGAGTTCCATCGCGCTGGCCGCGGTGGTTCTGGAGGTGTGAAGAGCGTCACGAATTATGCGCCGGTATGTAAGTGCTGCATCTTTCTGCCAACTGTTTGATGAAAGTTCTAAATGAAGTTGGCTACTGAAAGTTCGTCAAAGTGTTTTTATTTTTTTATTTTTATGATTTTGATATCAATTAATTTCGTCCTGCTTGTAAAAACATGTTTCTTAGTATGAAATATCAGAATAATGTTTTTGATGCATGACTAAATTTAACAAATTTACAGAGTTCATTTGATATTTAATAGTAGTAAATAAATTATAGGTTAGGTCATGAACTGCTAGTAATCATGGAGAGCAAGAACTACCAAGCAAGCCACTATGCCACTCAGGGCGATGAGCAGACGTTGCTCCAGCGTCTGCATCAAGAGCTTTACAATCTCAAGTTTCTAATCGTCGTGGATGATAATGCTTGGGATCGGATCGCGCACGCCTTGCCAGATAAGGAGAACGACAGCTGGATTCTTCTCATCACTAGGCTTCGGGAGGTCACTAATAAAAATTCTGAAAAATCTAGTTTACTTCATGAGATGCAGCCGCTCGGGCTGGAGCACAGCTGGCAGTTCCTCTGTTATCTTACCTTCGGTGATAAGCTGAAAAATGATAATGATGATGTTACATTGCTCTGCCCTCCCCACTTGAAGGAAATTGGAAGATCAATCGCCGAGAAATGTAAAGGTCTTCCTCTGTCACTGGTTGTGGTTGGTGGTCTTCTCATTCAAGAGACAGAAAAGATTGATTTCTGGAAAAGGATAGAAGAAGATACTGCTGATGCTGCTGCAAAATCCCAGAAGATTGTGAGATACGTGCCTCTAAACTCGTCAAACTTTGGGTTGGTGAAGGCTTCTTCCTAAAACCTGCACTACCCACACAAACCATGGACAACTATTGTGGTTTCTGATTTTTGAACTTAGCAGTATGTAATATATATGAAATGTCAATCAGTTCAACAACTTGTATTGAAATATCAATCAGTTCAACAACAATTCTTATAATTAAAAAAGAACAACTATTTTGTCTTAATTTTTTTATTTGAAACAAGTTCTGGTACCATGATCATGCAATACATCTCAATAGCTTTCGTATCAAATATCAACAACTTATATAAAAATATCAACAGCTTGTATATCAAATGTCAACAACTTGACAACAATTTGTATATAGTGTCAACAACTCAAAAACAATTCTTGTAATTTAAAAATAACAACTATTTTATCTTCAATTTTTATTTGACACAAGTTTTGGCATCATAATCATACAACACATGTCAATAGCCTGCATATCAAATGTTAACAACTTATAGCAAAATGTCAACAACTTGTATATAGTGTCAACAACTCAAAAATAATTCTTGTAATTAAAAAATAACAACTATTTTATCTTAATTTTTTTTAATTGACACAAGTTCTGGCACCATGTTCATACAATATATGTCAATAGCATGCATATCAAATGTCAACAACTTATAGCAAAATGTCAACAGCATGTTAATAGCCTGTATATAAAATGTCAACAGCTTGTCAACGACTTGTATAAAGTGTCAAAAACTCAAAAACAATATCAATAGTGAGAATATCAAATGTCAACAACTCTATTAAAATGTCAACAACTAAAAAATAACACTTATAATTCACATATCAATAGCGAGAATATCAAATGTCAACAACTCTATTAAAATGTCAACAACTAAAAAATAACACTTGTAATTCACATATCAATAGCAAGAATATCAAATTTCAACAACTCGTATTAAAATGTCATCAACTAAAAAATAACACGTCGATTCCTTCTCTATCATGATTTTCTTTGTGAATTCACGAACCTCATCGATTTTATCCCGGTCAAAACACAAAAACAACAAACTGTGCCAAAATTTCATTATTGCATTTTTACTCCAGCTGCGATCGATATATCGGAGGAATTCGATAGTTCGTCTTTGCTCTCCAAGCATAAGAATAACAAAACTAAGCAAAATTTTGTTCAGAGTCACATTTGCAGCAACCAAAAAAGTACTCTGTATAGAAGAAGCAACACGCACAAATCTCACTGGAAAAAAATATCATGTGTGAATGACTTCGGCGAAAAGCTGACGAATGACAATTGATTCCAACCAAATATTCAATTAACTCCAACAAGTTATTATCCAAAAAATAAAACAACAATATTTGAAGATTTTAAAACAAATTGAACCTCTCGGCAACGAATTTGCTGAATTGAAGATTTGATAAACTCCAACAAATTGAAGATTTGATGAATTGAACCTCTCGCTGATCAAATTGAGAGGGGAATCGAACACATCCGCGAATTCAACCTCCGGCAACGAATTCGTTGAAGCTAACAATGCAGATTCCGATGAGATCCCAGATCTCCATCAAAAAATCAGCGATCTCGAGGAAGAGAATCGCAATATTATTCAAGGAAGGCTGCGAAGAAGGAGAAAGAGGAAGAACAACAGAAAATAATTGGCGGAGATCGCGCGCTGAGAGGAGGAGGTTCTCCTCAATGATCCCGAGGAGCAGCGGCGTATTCAAGCCAAGGAGGAGCAGGAGAGATTGCGAGTCGAAGAGGATGTTTGACGGCGATCAGCAGCAGCGATATGGCGGCGGCAATTGCCATTGTCGTCGATGAAATTGGAGGGATGAAGATGAAGATGGAGGGCCGATTAGCGGTAGTGATTTGGGAAAAAAAGGATTTTTGGGAAGAAGAGAGGGGGATGTGAATTACCATTCTGCCCTTTCATAATAAATTAATTTAAAAATATTTTTGTGTGGCAAAATCTGGACCACTCATTTAATAAAAATGAGTGGCTGATGTTGCATCTCATTTCTCAATTAGCCTAAAAAATCTCAATTGATCATGGACATATATATATATATATAGGATCTTAATCTATCAAAATACGCCCTTAAGTACAAAAATACATACCAAATCTGGAACGGAGGATCTGATTATGAACGGCCACGATTTAGTCTTGTCAACCATTTTATTAGGTCATAATAATAACAAATTGAGGCATAAAAGGGTAATATGGGAACTAAAAAAAATATAAACTGATGTTTCGTTTTTTCTTCGCGGAAATCATGGGATCATTACTCAAAAATATAAACTGACGTTCCGTTTTTACTCATGGCATAACCATACTAAAAACGCCTTTACAATTCAAGCACGATAAAAAAAATTACCCAAAAATATAGACATATCTTTGGGTCATACTAATTTATGTTATGTGTCATAATAAAAAATATGGTAAAATAGGGTCAAAATATAATTACATTCAAGTCATAACACAGGGATTATATGGCATAACCATACTAAAAACGCCTTTACAATTCAAGCACGACAAAAAACAATTCCCCAAAAATATAGACATATCTTTGGGTCATACTAATTAATGTTATGTGTCATAATAAAAAATATGGTAAAATAGGGTCAAAATATAATTACATTCAAGTCATAACACAGGGATTTTATGGCATAACCATACTAAAAACGCCTTTACAATTCAAGCACGACAAAAAAAATTACCCAAAAATATAGACATATCATTAGGTCATACTAATTAATGTTATGTGTCATAATAAAAAACATGGTAAAATAGGGTCAAAATATAATTACATTCAAGTCATAACACAGGGATTATGTTTTATACCACAAAAATTTAATTTATTCTAATATGTCATAATAGATGAAAATATAGGTCATGATCATATAAAAGGAACATTAGATGACGGAGCAAAATTATAGGAAATACTATAACTAACGACATAATGCAATTTACATAATTAACCTTTTAAGATTATAGGTAATTAAAATATTAATATCTACCCAATAAATCTAGCCGTTAATTAATGTAATCTTAAGATTAGATTGGCTAATCCAATGGACAGAAAACCGTCTGCATTTCTTGGTTTAAGCCAATACTTGTTTTGATCAAATACATATATATATATATATATATATATATATAGGGTTTTGATCTATGCAAAACTAGATTTAAATACAGAAACGCAGAACAATATCATAATTAGGTCACTTTTAGGTCATAATTAGGTAATTTTTAGGTCATGCTAACAAAGCATGACCTAAAACGATCTTAGCATGACATTAAACCCAAATATTATAATATGACCTAAAATTGCTTAATTATGACCTTCCGTGTTTTTGGTTAATTATTGACCATTAGATCATCTAATCCTAGGGCCAAGATTTGGTCTGTATTTCTGGATTTAAACACATACTTATTTTGATCATCTCCCTATATATATATATATATATATATATATATATATATATATATATATATATATATATATATATATATATTATTTCGGTTATAAGTTACACTAATAGATAGTCGAATTGCACCATCAGGATTTATTTGTTAGGTATAACCAACTCTCAAACTAGGGGTTCTGGTCGTTGTGGACAATAAATAGCCATGCCACTAATGTAGCACATAAATTACTTAATTAACTGTATATTAGTTATAGAAAGATGATTTAATAGAAAAGAGCCTCATATGAATGTTCACGTCAGAGTTTTTGTCGGTGTTATATAATAGTGGGCATGCATGTTGCTAAACTGTGTAATATGGATTCATTCTAATATCATACTATTACAAACAGAGATATACCAAAAACCTTAACCAACCAATTGAACTTACCACCACCACTAATGGGATCCTCTGTTGCTTATATCCCACTAATAATTAGACTATTTTATAAGTATTTATTTAAAAATAAAAATTACTTTTCATCACCAAACTTATCTCATGTCATATGCCTCCACCCCCCAGTCAACAATACTTGCCATTTTGCTCGTCTCTTTCCTACCTATTAATAGACACACGTCTCTCATGCAATTACACTCAACATACTTCCATTTCATAACCTTCATCTACAAAACCAACTCTTTCAAAAAGAATGGTTGCTACAACGGCTCCAATGCCGCGGGTGGAGGAACTCGCCCGAAGCGAGCTGGAGACGATCCCCAAAGACTACGTCCGGCCCCAAGAAGAGCTCAAAAGCATCCGCGACATTTTCGACGAAGAAAAAAGCATCGACGAGGGGCCGCAGCTGCCCACGATTGACCTGGAGAAGATCGATTCGAGTGACGAGGAGACGCGGAAGAAGTGCCACGAGGAGGTGAAGAAGGCGGCGATGGAATGGGGCGTGATGCATCTGGTGAACCACGGTATACCTGAGGAGCTGACGAGCCGTGTCAAGGCTGCCGGGAAGGAGTTTTTCGAGCTACCGGTGGAGGAGAAGGAGAAGTACGCCAACGATCAGGCGTCCGGGAACGTGCAGGGCTACGGAAGCAAGCTGGCGAACAACGCCAGTGGGCAGCTCGAGTGGGAGGACTACTTTTTCCATTGTGTGCTGCCTGAGGACAAAAGGGACATGTCTATTTGGCCCAATTACCCTCCTGATTATATGTAAGTCCACTTCAATAGTACTAGTGTATTATATTAACTTCTCCAGATAATTAGAAAATGTGCAACTCATACTCCAACGGTACGAGGCCTGATGAGTACAAATCCATCCCACGTCGGGTGTTGGGGGAAGTTGGAAGGTGTATATAATTCCTGTCCAATCCCAATTAGTTGAATCATTTTGAAAGTGATCCAAAAACAAATCCGTGCAGGCTTGACCCAAAGCTGACAATATCAAACTACTGTTACAGTCTACAGTCCGAACAAGGCCTTTTGGGGGGAGTGTCCCTAAAAGCAAAACATAGTACTACTAATATCATACTAATTTGAGTTTGGGTGAGCATCGCTGAACCCTTTGTTTGTGTGTGTAGAGCGGCTACAAGCGAGTATGCAAAGCAGGTGCGAGGGCTAGCAACGAAGATACTATCGGTGCTATCAATAGGGCTAGGGCTCGAACAAGACAGGCTAGAAAAAGAAGTGTGTGGTACGGAGGATCTAATCCTCCAAATGAAGATAAACTTCTACCCGAAATGCCCCCAGCCGGAGCTGGCCCTTGGCGTCGAGGCGCACACGGATGTCAGCGCGCTCACCTTCATCCTGCACAACATGGTCCCGGGGCTCCAGGTGTTCTACGAGGGCAAATGGGTGACCGCAAAATGCGTGCCGAATTCCATAATCATGCACATCGGAGACACGATCGAGATCCTGAGCAACGGAAGGTACAAGAGCATCCTGCACCGCGGACTCGTCAACAAGGACAAGGTCCGGATTTCTTGGGCTGTTTTCTGTGAGCCGGACAAGGACAAGATCGTCCTCCAGCCGCTGCCGGAGACTGTCTCCGAGGCTGAGCCGCCGCGCTTCACGCCTCGCACGTTTGCTCAGCATCTCAAGGGGGAGCTCTTTAGGAAGACCGACAGTGATGGTGATGGTGATGGTGATGGTGATGGTGATGGTGTTGATGAGAAGAATATGGATGGGAATAAGTCAAGTAATTGATTTTAATTATATGTATATGTTGTATTTCTTGTTTGAGTTATTGCATGATCACGTTTATGTGTTTAGTTTGAAGTGAGTTGAAAAAATTAAAGGAATAGAGTATCTCTTTTATATATATATTAGTTTTATAGTAAAATGTGATTAAAATGAGTTAATGTAATGTGAGACCTACTTATTATTTATAATAAAAAAATGACAGTGAACAATTAATAAGGGGCGGAGGAAGTAATTTGATATGGTGGGTGAAGTGTGAACGTTAATTAACTTAATTTGAAGTTTCCCCACATCATGAATCTGAAGTCATTTCTATTAAGTAGATTGAATGTTATTATGTAAATGTTTTGTAGTGTAGAATCTTGATATTAAATCTTTTGTTAATTACTTCTTTCATTCTGGAATAGGAGTCCCGGTTTATTATTACTATAAATGATAAAAGACCTCATATTTTACTAACTCATTTCACTTACATATCATTTAAAACTAAAATATACTAATTTGACATAAACTTATATTCTACTAATTTTCTTTCATCCATTTTCTTAACATGTCTTAAAACCAGTGCCAGAAAAAAAAATGAGACTCATTTACGAACGGAAGAAGTATCATTTATAATCTAAACTATAATTAACACTTATTTTTTCATAATTTACTATCATCAACGTGGTCGAACCGTTGCTCTCTATCATGTGTCAACTCACGACGAGTTGCGTATGCTCGAAGATTTGGCGGAGCGCCTTGAGGCATGATAGTCACTTGCAGTCAAGGAACTGCAAACTCTTCGAATGCCAAATTAGCAACATTTGTTCATTCGTCTATAATAATAATGTTGTGAATTATGATGCACTAATACATAATATGAACAAGGAGTCAAGGACGTCCTAGTACCACGTAAGGCACACACCATTGATGATGATGACGATGGTGATGGTGATGGAGATGAATGTTGCTTTCTAATTTCAATCTTGAGGACAAACGTATTTTAACCATGGAGTAGTTTGAAATGAATATATTTTTTACTTCATTTAATTTTCTCCATGAATCTAGAATATTAGTAATGAAAAAATAATTTAATAAAATCTTTAAAATATATTTTTTTATTTAAAATACAAAATTATATGAGTGGCCTGGCCACACAATAGGCTCGTTTCATCACGTGCCTGAGCGCACATAAACCTACTTCGGAAGTCTATGTAACATACCATCGTGTCTTCACTTTTAAATATACCAACCTTCCTTTTGTGTCAACGAACCGTTCAGCTCGGCCTCCACTCTCCCCAGACGCTTTGCAATTGATTCATTATTATAAACAAAATCACTGAAATTCCGTCCAAAAATTGCAATTCTTTTATTCTTTCAATTATTCCCTTTTCTATCTTCCCTTTTCTTTCGAGTAGAAAATCACCAATTCGCAAGTTCGACAAATTGGGTCCGATGGTAGACACGGCCTCCAACGGCAGCGGCGGCCGTGTCAAACCCGAAGATGTCATTTCGACCCTCAAAGACGACGGCGATTTTGATCGCCTTCGCCGAAAAATCATCCGTAAACTCAAGGACAATGTGAGTTTTCTGCCTCACGGCATTTAATTGGCGAATTTTGTTAGGCTTTGTACACACCTACTTTGCTGTGCTTTATTGAATTAGCTGCTGTATTTACTGTCCGGTGCATATGTGCTATGGTGAACTTAAATAGTTTTCTCGCCAATAGTTGCAACCTTGAAACTGGTGCTTCCTCCTTAATAGATTTGGCCTTATTTACTTTGTTGGATAAGGATGAATTGCTGGTGTTTTCCTAGCGTGGTAAATTTAAACCTGAATAAGCAAAATGAAATTTGAATTTTGTATTTTTGTTAGTATTTTCTTGTTCACTAAACTAAGTTAACTCTGCCAAACGGTCTGTTATTGGACTCTTGTTGAGGAATTTTCCTCCAAAGATTGTACGTAATCTTTTATTTTGTGGGTAACTGCAGAATGCAGTGTAGTGATGTCTAAGTTCATAATAGTTTGGTTGAAATTTGCTTTACAGTTTATTTACTTTATATTTTGAGATAAGCTTTTTGATGTCTGGTGCAATGTAAAAGGTTTATGTTTTGGTTGGATCCTTTAGTTCTTGACAGTATTACATACACCTAATACTGCAACATTATAAATGCACGGTAAGGTTTAAGCAATGGCATGTGTATTTAATGACCCAAATGCTTGGAATTTACAAGTAGCAGTGGCTTTACATTCACCATGTCAGTGATTGCCATGAATGGAACAGAACAATTTCCACCCATTTTCTCCTGTTCCTAGTCTTGTGTGGTTCAGAAGGAAAAAAATGAACTTCAGAACTTATACAGATTTTCAAGGCGTATGGAAAACTTGATGAATGAACTCTGTTGTGAAACAGATAATTCAATATATAGTGCTATAAAACAATCTAGAGATGGAGAGTTGAGATAAACAGGTTGCCAAATCATGGATGGCATTGATATAAGAAACATCTAACCTTTGTTGGATGGCGTTAGTCCCCTTGCTACCTTGATGTATGAGATTCATTATACTCCACTCTTTTATACACTTTGAAATGCAAGACTAATTGTCTTGTCCTTCTTTCAAAGTTTGTAAAAATAGAGCTTGTGTTAAGTAAGAAAGTGTACTTGCAGAGAAAACCTTCAAAAATGGGTATTTGTGTTGAATCTGATATAAGTACTTGACAAGTTGACATCTATGCTGGTAGGAGAGTTCTGAACCAGATTGTTACAGGGCCAAAATCATGGTAGCAGCGTAAAGACCACTTATTGGTATTTTATCAATATATAAAAATACCTCTGTGACTCACTGTATGGTCAATGTACACCTATTTTAAATTCAGCTAAAGGGTTGGGTGAAGGACTGAAAGTTGCAAAGTGAATTGTTAAAATTGTTTTCTTAAGGATCAAGAGGTTACTTAACTGTAATTTCACCTATATTGTATATATATTTAAGTAGAGTAGGATAGTCAGTGTACCTTGTCACCACTGTATGTAAGAAAAGACTAGAAGCTTTAAGTCGAAACTCTAGAATAGTATTTGTACTTTTTGTAGGTGGTCCAAGAAGAGCACTCATCATAATCAAAACTATTTTTAATAAAGGATTCCCTAAATATTTGCAGATGCATGTTACATTTTTTTCTTAGATAGGAGTACTATATACTCCCTCTGTCCCATAGAAATAGGCTAGGCTAATTGGGGATATCACAGATTGAAAACTGTGTGAATATTAATTTTTGGTGAAAACTCATTTGAGTTGGTTTCATAATTATTGTATTGCCAATTTGCGATGGAAAGAGAACTCAAAATATGAATTAAAATATACATGAAGAGATTATTTGGCTAATTTCTGTCAGATTCAGTTTCATGACTTTATTGAAATTGGGACACGTTGAAGTGTGGATACGTATAAGACCATTTCAGCATACCGAACCATAACTTTAAATGTTAGTTTTGCTATAAAAGTATCGTTGGAGTTGGTTCCAATATTGTCGTACCATATAAAGGCAAATATACATTGGGAATGAATATTTTGGCCTAGTTCCTGTTAGATTCCACGCCGTGACTTTGCTGCAACTGCAACTGCAACTGCAATATGAGTAGGTAGGATAAGTATATAGGCATTTTATTATACTGAACCATAACAATGAATTTTATTTTATTTTTTGTGAAAAAAAATCATTGGAGGAGAGGAATATAATTTTAGAACTGATACCGTGAATGAACTATAAAATTATCTTTTCCCTGCCTCCCACTATTATCTGTTCCTGTATTCTGATATATAACAGTCGTTCTGTAATTATCAACAGGAAGAATTGCGAAGCAATATTATATCGATGGTTAAACAATCAGCATCACTAAGTCGTCCAGGAGCGGAGTCTATGAAACCACATCAGCTTTCTGATGCAATACACCAAGAAATTGGGTAAGATAACTCTTCAGATTTGCTGCTGACACAAATATAAATTATAGTTGTGTCAAAAACTTGCATGGGGAGTTTGATACTCTGTCAGAGTTTCTACAAAATGCACGGTTCTTGAATTTTCATTTGAATCCTCTATATTTCAGGGACAAGCTGATGAACCAAGTATCTGATAGTTTGTGGAATATAATTAAATCTGCTGATGGCATGCAGTCTGAAATAAAAGAAACTGTACAGTCGGTATATGATAAACTATCAAATCCTGGAGGCAAGGACAATGGCGAGTCCTCTTCAAGAAAGGATTCATCACCAGTCAATAAGCTAGAATCTCGTGATGCTACAGGCGCTTTTGCGGCTAGTGATACACTTTCAGATGAAGACTTAAATGAACCAATAGGATTTGCTCTTAAGAGGAGCAAGAAGAATCAAATGAACAATGTTGATAGGCCAAGTGATACACTTTCAGATGAAGGCTTAAATGAACCAATAGGATTTGCTCTTAGGCGGAACAAGAAGAAGAACCAAATGAACAATGTTGATAGGCCAAATCGTCATAAGCGAAAAGCAATTAAAGCAAAAGTGGGGGAAAGCTGGCAGTTGGATGATTTAGAAGAGCCTGACAATCTGGATTACGATGCTCCACCTGGATTTTCTTCTGTGCTCAAGCATAAGCATTCAGGAGATGCTAGCGATGAAGATCCTGATGTGCCTCCTGGATTTGGATGAGTAACCATGCAGCTCTATGTTTCAGCACTATTTTATGACACTTTTTGACATGGGAAAGATTCAATTCTGTGAGGGGATCTAATCTTGAATCCAAAAGCAAGTTATTTTGATTGGGTGCATGAAGCATCCAGTTAGAGGCCAGGGTAAGTACTAATTTTGCATATATTTTAACAATGCCGACTAGGTTATGAAACTTAGGCTTTACCTAGAAACCAAACCCAAGGATTGGCTAATCTTCCTTCATTTCTTAGTTTTATATCAGCTGGACTAAGATCTTTCGAGCTGATCTCATGGCTTGGACAAATCTTGTTTGAGGAAATTTCTTGATCATGACTGATTGATAGGTGTACTTGTACGTATAAAAGCACTTGGGAACTGTTTACAAGCAAAGTCCCATGATGTTGTTATATGATGGGAAGCACATGTGAGTTGCATGCTCTAATTCGCTTGTAGGTATATCCCCTCATTTGTTGACCGGATTTCTGCTTGAAAGCCCAGCCCTCTTTGTATGTGTTAAGTACTTCCTAAGATGGAAGAAAGGATTCAAGGGAATTCTGCTTGTGTGGAAAATTTGAAAATTATAAATTATAAATATTCTCATTCAGTTGTCAGCTATGGCTGTTTTTTCGCTTAGTAGCATGCAAGAAATTCAAGATTTGCAGTTTGCTAATTGGCGTCGCAATATTTGTGTACTCTCGTTTAGACAACTATTCTAATATATATGAGCTTTCTTCACCACCTGCGGAGAATTTTTTTCCTGAATACAACTCTGCGCTCCCGTTAATGGCTTTTGGACTTTCCTATTTTTTTTATCAGTCGCTTTATATCGAATCTTTTTTTGTCTGTTTAAATAAATAGAGAAACCCTCTGCAAGATCGGTCGCCCGATCGTCCTTCCCTCTGCAATGGGCGGACGATCGTCGGAAGAGGACGATCTTGGGAGATTGTCCGGACAATTGTCCACCATTGTGGATGCTTCTTTATGTTAACTTGTTGTTCAGCCTTCAGACCTTTAATTTGCTTCATGATTTTTCAAGTTTATGTGAATTATTTCAGATGGGGAATAGTTTCAGTATACACATAATAATAATTATGTGTACAGACAATTAAATTTCGAAGAGATTAGTGAATTTGGGAATATATTAAACGCATGAATACTTATTTATGAAAATGCACCTAAAATTAAAGTATGCCATAAGTAATCGAGACTTTCAATAACAACAAATTTTATTATAGTGCCCGTTTCAGGATACTTGAATTTGAAGACAAGTTAACGATGTTCATATGTAAGTCCGATCGGAGAGGCGACCACATGGTTGGCAGAAATCCAGCTAAGCAATCCTTGAGAAACAGTTTCCACGGTCGGAGTCGGATTAGATAAGCGGGTGAAGTTGACTGTATAACTCAGTTTTTGTCCCACTTTTGAAAATATCAGTTGCGTTGGCTCCACGCTCACACTCACCTTTTGTGGCGCTACGATCTCAACATGGTACACCGAATTCGATTCACCAACATTTGTAACCGTCCTTGTATGACTTAGCCGATGATCCAAGATTGATTGAAAACGCTGGGTAGTTGAATTCTGCATCGGCAATAGGTTTCACACTCAAGCAATTCACCTTTCGCTGAACGATGAGGCCGACTTGCCAGTCGGTGTAATTCAAGCCACACAAGTAGGGAATGTAGCTCTCCGGTTGAAGCTCGTAAACCAGGCCGGGATTATTCGCTTTCGTAGGATTGACTTGGCCACTACCTGTTGAGTAAGGGTTAGCAGTGAGGTAGTTTTGATCTTCTATTGGTTTGTCACTGAGGTTGACACGGTCCGCGGTAGTCATCATGGCGGACTTAACTGCGGCTGGCGACCAGTCCGGGTGCGCGCTTTTCAGCAGCGCTGCCACGCCGCTGAGATGGGGGCACGACATGGAGGTGCCCGAGATGATGTTGAATTGACCTCCGATCCAAGCTGCGAGAATGTTGCTTCCGGGTCCAATGATGTCGGGTTTGAGGACTCCATGACTTTCTTGACGAAAATGATGCTACTAATGGGGCGTGGGGGTCGCCTATCTGAGTTCCTTGGAACACTATTTTGGCGGTTGGAGCGGAAGTGTTTTTTTAGGTAGGTTTTGATTTTGACGGCGTCTTTGAAGGGGAGCTGCGACATGGGAAGTGTTTGATCGGATCTTAAGTTTATACTGTAGCCTGCGGGTCCTTTGTTCATCAAAATCATGGCAATGCCACCGGCGTTTTTCACGGTTTCGGCAGCTGTGGCGACTGGTATGCCTTTTTCACACATGACAATCTTTCCAGCAACCTGTTGCCAAATGAAAAAAAAAAATTTAAATAAATATCAGTGTAAAAAGAGAACTGAAACCGCAGAAGTTAATTAGTTTTAGAATGGAACACTTGTGCGGATTTCTATCACAACCTCGGCTTTATCCAACGTGCCCGGATGGCATTCGGAAGAAGTAGCACTTCTGGCGCCAGGAAAAACCAATGCCAAACCGGCAGAGGAGAAGTTACGTGGCTGGTACACCGCTTCCCCGCTCAATTTCTGGCCGTCTCCGAGCACTACCGTGGCCGCCAATCTTCTATCAACGGTGCTAGCGCCGACAGTGAGGATCCATGGCGCAGCGTTGGAGACGGAACCAGAGGAAGGTCCAGTATTCCCAGCGGAGCAGCTGACGAAGACCCCCTTCTCCACCGCCCGGAACGCGCCTACCGCTATGCTGTCGCCGTAAAAAGGGGACGATGGACGACCCAGCGACATTGAGATTATGTCCACGCCGTCTCCGATAGCGGCGTCCATTCCTGCAAGCACGACGCTCTCGGAGCAGTCGCTGGCTCCGCAGACTTTGTACATGGCCACGTGAGCCAGCGGCGCAACTCCAGACGCCGTGCCGTATGCGCTGCCAAAAACACTGGCGCCTGTCACGAAATTCCCGCCCGCCGTGCTGGAAGTGTGCGTGCCGTGTCCTTGCTTATCGACCGGGCTCGGGCTTTCGGTAAGGAAGCTTGTCGCTCCGATGAGCTTGTTGTTACAGCCTGAGGATTTGAAGTCACACTGACCCTTCCATTTGGCGGGAGGGGGTGGGACCCCCTCGTCGCTGAATGAGGGGTGGCCAGGTGTGATCCCGGAGTCTAGGATGCCGATTATGACGGCCTTTCCATAATTGGAAGAGTTTCCATAATTGGAGTGTGGGTTGTGTGGAGCTTGTAAACATTTTCGCGCCATGCCGACACGAAGCCCTCTGTATTTTCCATGGCTTTCACTTCGGCTGCCGATAGTCTTGCTGAGAAACCTGAGAAAACGTGGTTGTAGCGATGGAGAAGACGTGGCTGGAGCTCGCCATTGGCTGCCAAAAATGAATATTGATTAATATTGTTGATTTGTGGGTCGATGTGGACGATGTACGTCTCTAGAGTTTCTTCTGCTTTTACAAAATTGAATAAGCAGATGCAGATCACAAGTAGGAAACATGGGAATCTCATACTCGTAAACTGCTTGCAACTATTATTTCAGTGGAAGAATGTATAGAAGCTGATGATGACCATTTAATTATACAGTACGATGCACACTTTTTTTGTATTAAATGAATTCTTTAGTAAATGTGGTATGATCTTCTTCGTATTGGATATGCATAAGTAAGTTTGACTTTTGATTATAAATTAATACTATTTGCAACAGTTACCACCATCATTTTGTTTTGAGGAAAGTACAGATGGAAAAGAATAAAACAGATATTCCATCTGCTCCCCTAATAATTGTTCAATTAATAGTAGTAGGAGTACATTTTATTACTCTTTTCTTTTTTCATTTAAATTTTCACTTTTTTTTTCCTCCATTAAATACTTGCACTTATTCTTTCTCTCTTCAATTAATTAAATTAACTAATAACTACTGGTGTCCACTAAGAAATGTACTACTATCATTTTAGGCGCAACAGATAAAGTAATTTAATAATAAAATATAAAAATAATTAGTAAGTGGAATATGAAGTTAATGGAAGATTGATATGGGAGATGAGCACCAAAAATAAGCGCCACTCAGCGTCTTACCACGTCATTTTTCCCCAAGCTCATCTTTCTCCCACATTTTAGAGATTAAGTAATCGTGCAGTTAATTATTTCTTCAATTCTACTCTGCAACATAATTCCTTTGAACTTATTGAAGCGAGAATTGAATGCAATTTGCAACTTTTCCTATCGATTGGCAAGCGGAAACAAGCAATTGCAATGAAATATGATTGAACCCAGTGACCGACACAATAAGGAGGGAGGAAGGAAGGGCATAAGCCCCTCCCAAAAATTTCGTAAACACTCTTAGCCCTTCCAATTCTGATGATTTACTCTTCAATGATATTAACTTGGGAAGGGCTAAAGAGTGTTTATGAAATTTTTTCAAATTAACTTGGAATCAAAAAAATTGCAGAGGTGAAATCATAGAGATAAAAATGGCCTACTTGTTTGAAGGAAGAAGTAGACGCCTAATATTATTTTATTCAAAAAAGCTTCCTCGTGAATGGTGCAGAATATGTGGGCTAGTTGATCATTAGAGCATGAATAACGCTACGGGCCGGGCCGCAAATCGTGAGTCCCGGCCCGTCCCACGCGTTAGACGAATGAGCGGCACGGCCTGGGGCCGCGTTCCCGGCCTGGTGACCGTCCCGCGGCCCGGCCTGGGACGGGGTTATGCGGCTCGGGACGTGACGCAACGCGGCCCGGCCCAGGGTTATTTGTGTTCGGGCCGGGCCGCAACAGATTTTTTTAAAATTCGAATTTTTTTTATAAAATACTACTTCATTTTCATACACATTCAACTTCACATTCAACTTCAAATCTCTTCCTATAATTCGAAAAAATGCCTCCTCGTCGAAGAATATTCGAAGATAAAATGTCTTGGGTGTTAGCAGAGGCGCTACCGGCAATCCAAGAAGAAATCAACAACGAAGTTGAATGCTACCAAGCTGCTATTCAAGCTTGGAACGAACAACAAACCCGGGTGCCACATACCCGAATGTATATTCACCGAGACCGTGAACAAGCTGCCTTGCGGCTTTTCACGGATTATTTCTCTAGAGATCCGCGATGCAGTGATCAGATGTTCCGTTGCCGGTTCCGGATGCGGATGCCTTTGTTCCTACGCATCGTCAACACAATTGTAGCTCATGACATGTATTTCAGCCAAACTACCGATGCTGTGGGCCGGCAAAGTATATCGACGTTGCAGAAATGCACGTCTGCCATTCGTCAACTCGCTTACGGAACTACATCAGATATGTTCGATGAGTATCTCCATGTAAGCGAGCCTACTGGACGGGAGTGTCTCGCTAGATTCTGTCGGGCAGTCATCGAAGCATTCAAGGATACGTACTTGAGAAAGCCAACGACCGACGACGTTAGGAAGTTGGTCGACATGCACGAGCGGGCCCACGGCTTCCCGGGGATGCTTGGAAGCATCGACTGTATGCACTGGCAGTGGAAGAATTATCCAACGGCTTGGAGAGGACAATACACTAGCGAGCACAAGGGCACGCATCCCACGATTGTGTTGGAGGCCGTTGCCGATTGCAGATTGTGGATCTGACATGCCTACTTTGGTGTCGCAGGGTCCAACAACGACCTCAATGTGTTGAAAGAGTCTCCATTGTTCAACGACTTGTGTGCCGGGCGAGCACCGAACGTAGAGTTCACGGCCAACCCCCGTCGGTATAGTATGGGGTATTATCTGGCAGACGGGATCTACCCTCGATGGCCCGTGTTCGTGAAGACTATCACAGCTCAGACAACCGATCGGAGGGCAATGTTTACCCAAAGGCAAGAGGCGGCTCGGAAAGATGTCGAGCGTGCATTCAGAGTCCTCCAATCACGGTGGACTATCGTGAAGGGAGCGGTCCGTGGTTGGCAGCAGTCACACATCGCCGACATCATGTATGCATATATCATAATGCATAACATGATCGTTGAGGACGAGCAAGATAACGTCACTTTGTGGAGTGACGATCCGCTCGCCAGCACCGGGAGTGACTACGTTGTCACCGAGCCGCCCGTGCAGGGCCTTCCTCCCGACATCCGCAATGTCATGGCCCGTTCAGCTGCGATGCGCCAAGAGGAACAACAAACTCGCCTCCAAGCTGATCTAATCGAAGAAATTTGGACTCGCACCAACGTTTTCCAGCATTGACGATATTTTTTTTTTATTTTCAGTTTTAAAATTTCTATGTTGTACTTTTGCAGTATTCGGCGAAATTAAATTTTCCGTGTTATAAATTTCTGGCGTTTTTTATTTTACGTTTAAAATAGGTTGGAGTTGTGAATAGTGTTATTTATTAGTTGCGGCCCGAGTTTCGGCCTGCAGGGTTAGAGGAGTTGGGGCCTGGGCCTCAATTGTAGAGGAATGATGACGTGGAGGGGACTTGGGGCCGGAAATGGGGACGGGGTTATTCATGCCCTTAATGTCAATAGATGCATTCAAATTAAAAGTGCAATCAATTTAAAAATTTTAATTGTCAAAATATTTTCTTTATAATAATAACGTGTTCAATTTTCATGTAGGGAGTGTAAAAATACTAAGTTGATAATATAGTTTTTAATTTAGTACTTTTCCATTAATCATTCTGAAAGTATATAATGTAGTACCAAATTATAAATTTAGTAGGTATCAAATCTTTGTTGTTAATAGCTAGCCTACATGAATGAGAGGTTATAAGTAATTTACTAGTAATTGATATTTGCTCTATTGAATATCGTACTCCCTCCGTCCTATAAAAATATGGGCAATGGATATGACACATAAGTTAAGATAAAATTGATTAAGTAAGAACGATGAGGAGAATTGTATGGTAAATAAGAGAGGGGATGAGAACGGTAGTTAAAGTAATGTTAATGGACAGTGAGACCTACATTATTAAATTGATATAATTTTCCAAAAAATGAATGCACATATTTTTGTGGGGCTGATGAAAATGGAAAATGCACATATTTTTATGGGACGGAAGGAGTATAATTTTGTATATAACAGAACATTTCATTATTTATTTTCCACTATATTCACAATAATTTACAAAAAATGATAAGTCTATTTATAATAATGTACATTTAATTTATTATTTTTTTAGGTAAATTGGCTGACTATTATTTGATCTGAGTTTAAGATGTTAGAATTGGAGATTTTTTTTGAATTCAGAGTTAAGTTCAAATTAGATTCATACATTGTCTCTCTCTCTCTTTGTTTTTATATTTACGACATAGTTCAAATTAGATTCATATATTCTCTCTCTCTTTTTTTATATATATTTACGACGTAGTAATATTTGACTTATGCATTAGAATAATTTTTTGTATAAAATGTTTATCCACTTTTATAGTTGTATTTTTTATTTTTTAAATAGAGTATTAATTTTTATTATATTTATTCATTTATTTATTTATATATTAATTTATTGAGTATAGTATATATATAGGGTATAATGCAGCCCCTACTAATAATATTTTCTGCGTCCGCCACTGATTGAACCTCCTTCTACTAAAGCAATTCATATATCTTCAAGGGCGAGAATGTATGTAATAGTGCCATTGGTGTCTAATTGAGTTATAACCGAACCAGATTTGCAAAATCTGATAAAAATTGTGAAGCCACGTTGGGCGAAAATTGCTCAGTCATTCTCGAACACAGTTTTTCTATTTTAGTTCGTCCGTGAATAATAGTCTCAGTTCATAATTACCATAAATATAAATGGTAAAGATGACTAACAATCCACTAATTCATTATTCTACTAACTTTTTCCACGCATCTTTCTTAACATTTCTTTAAACTCATGTCAGAGTTGAATTTTAGGTGTAATCTTTGTTGACGTGAATTGAGATTTCAAGATGTATTGAGATTTAAATCGCTAAAAAGATGCGTGCCTAATCCAAAGTGTAATCACAAATAGCTTGAACTTAAACTTGGATTGAGATTTCAAGGTGGATTTCAATGTGGAGATGCAAAGATTCCATCTAAAATTCAACCCAATCGATAAACTAGAAAATTTGAAACTTCGCGATTTAATTAGTGGTTTCAAACTTTGTGGGATAGACCAAAGTTTGACCAAACTTGACGATTTAAATGGCTATGACATAACTTTATCAATTGTCTTATATTGATATACTTATGGCATATTCAACTTTACACCTTATTTGATAAAGTTATGCCATTATATTGATCATTATAATATATAAAATTAAAAGTTATATGCTTTGTATTGGAACTTAGTTATTACTATTATTTTTTTATAAAGTTTGAACGGTCTAATTAATATTCCACCCGTATTCTAAATTTTTTTTATAAAACAATATTAATTTTAATATAAAATTAGTAAAATAATAGTTCGATAGAATAATAAAGTGTGTTAGTGAAAAATGAGCCTCATCATATAAAGAAATAAATTTCGTAAAATATTTTTAGGAAATGACTAAAAAAGGAAAGAGTTTTTAAGAGTAACAGCAATATGAATATTAAAAGTATTTTATGATTTTCTCAAGCCGATAACAACAATTTATTTTATAATTACAGATTCTGAATGAATTTGAAAAATCTACTACTCCTTCCGTCCCAGAAATTTTGTCATATATTTTCATTTTCATATGTTCCACAAAATTTGTCAGATTTTACTTTTTACCATTTTTTGTAATGGACCCACATTCCACTAACTTATTCTCACTCATATTTTATTATAAAACTAATACTTTAAAAGTAGGACCCACGTCCTATCAACTTTTTCAGCTCATTTTCTATTACATTTCTTAAAACTCGTGGTCGATCAAACCGTGACAATATTTGAGGGATGTAAGGAGTACTCAATTACATATCCTTTCCTTCGCAATTCTCTACTTATACGGTAAATTTCTCTAGTAATTTCTCTAATTAGTATGTTTGATAGCTATGATATGGAATGAATTCTGTGCACTGTTCTGTATAAATTATGCTCTTCACCAGCATTCATCTTCTTCCATTGAAATAACAGTTGCAAGTATGAGTTTCCGTTGTTTTCTACTTGTGATCTGCATCTGCATATTCAATTTTGTAAAAGCAGAATGTTGAAGAAAACTTTCATATATTCATTCAAGTATATTACAAAGAAGGGAATTACACGCCTAAATAGGCATAGAAATAGCTACATATGGTATGATTTGCTATGATTTACCCTAGCTATAAATCAAGAAAGAATCACTCTTAATTGATTTCATAATCTTTGCATATCTTCCTTGATTTCTAACACTCCCCCTCAAGTTGAAGAATGGGATCTCCCATTTTCAACTTGCCCAATACTTCACAGAAGCTTCTTGCATCCACAGCTTTCGTGAGAATATCTGCTAACTGGTCTTTTGAACGAACAAACGTAAGGTCTATCACCCTTGCTTCTATATTCTCCTTGATGAAGTGGCGGTCTACTTCAATATGCTTCGTTCGATCGTGTTGTACTGGAATTTCAGATATACTGATCGCTGCTTTATTGTCTCAAAAGAGTTTGCACGGCTCTTTTGACATCAAGCCAAGTTCTGTCATTAACTTCTTCAGCCATAGGATCTCTGTCAATCCACTCTTGATCCTACAAAATTCTGTTTCTGCACTTGATAAGGCTACCACCTTTTGCTTCTTACTCCGCCAAGTCACAAGATTACCTCCCACGAAGGTAAAGTACCCTGCAGTCGACTTTCGGTCATTTGGATTCCCCGCCCAATCTGCATCGGTGAACCCATGCACCTCCAAGTTTCCATGGTTCTCGAATAAAATCTCGTATCCTGTTGTCCCCTTCAAGTAGCGCACAATTCTCAAGGCCGCTTCCCAGTGGTCGGCTTGAGGTTTATGCATAAACTGACTAACTACTCCCACGGCATATGCAATATCTGGTCTGGTATGAGAGAGATAGATAAGCTTACCCACCAGGCGTTGATATCTCGTTTGGTGCGTAAGTTCAGCCCCTTCAGTCAGTCGAAGACCATGGTTCTGCATCATGGGGGTTTCTGCAGGCTTGCAATCTAGCATTCCTATTTCCGTCAGGAGATCCAAAACATACTTTCGTTGGCTTATGAAAGTATGTTGAAGAAAGCTTTCGTATATTCATCCAAGTACATTACAAAGAAGAGAATTACACGCCTAAATAGGCATAGAAATATCTACATATGGTATGATTTACTATGATTTACCCTAGCTATAAATCAGGAAAGAATCACTCTTAATTGATTTCATAATCTTTGCATATCTTCCTTCATTTCTAAAGCAGAAGAAACTCTAGATCCTAAATGCATATAAAAATTGATGTAACTAATGCCATGCAAGAAGGCGTTAGTTACATCAAATTGATGCAGTGGCCAGTATTTTGTTGCAGCAATAGAGAACAATACACGAATAGTATTCATCTTAGCTACTGGTGAGAAAGTCTCTGCATAATCGACTCCATAGGTTTGAGTATAGCCTTTTGCTATTAACCTTGCTTTGTAGCGTTCAATAGACCCATCTGGTCTCCTCTTGATTGTGAACACCCAGCGGCATCCCACTAGTCCAGACCCCTATGGTCTCACACATACTTCTCGCGTCTTGTTTTTCATCAGTGCATTCATTTCTACAAGCATTGCCTCCCTCCAATGTTGAATTTTCATTGCTTCCTCCGCCGATCTGGGAATCTCTTCTTCCTCATACAGGGCCGCCATAAAGGCCCCTGCCATTTCTGTCAGATTTGCTTTAGCCAAATTTGCCACAGAATATATACTTTTCTTCGAGATACGTTCTGGACTGTACTGCTCGGGTGGAACACCCCTTGTGCTTCGATATGGAAGTGTGTATTGTCAAGTATCCCCGTCGATCACAACATTCTCTGTTGGCTCTGCGGCAGAGTCATCAGGAATATTTGTACTATTGATTCTAGTTTCAGTAATTACCTCAGATATCACTGGAGGAGGACTGTTAGGTGACGGCGATTGAGGAGGCTCTGCCGGTGACGAGACAGGCTCAGCGGCAGTACTAACTGTCTCTATTGGTTCCACGGCAGAGTCGCTTGGTAATGACATAAACCAGCTAAGGGGTCCACTTGACCTATCAATAGTTCTACTCTCCCCATGACCACTAAGGCTGATATAGTAATACTCACACTCCAAAAAATTGCAGTTCATGGTCGTTATTATCTTCCTACACGACGGATCAAAGCACCTATAACCCTTTTGATTGATCCCATATCCAAAAAAACACATTTTATGGCGCACGCGGAAAATTTTGTTCTCTCGTGTTTGGGAACATGAACATACACAGAACACCCAAATATTTTAAGAGGTAGGGTAAGAGGTTTGGGTATGTCGGCTAGTGAGGATAACAGTTGTAACGGCGTTTTCATTTTCAAGATTGTTGTAGGAAGACGGTTCACCAAATAAACAGATGTAGCAATTGCCTCAGGCCAAAGAAATTTCGGAACATTAGAGTCAAAAAACAAGGCACAAGTGATTTCCATAATTATTCTATTTTTCTTTTCGGCTACTCCATTTTCTTCGGGGGTATATGGGCACGAGTTTTGGTGAACTAACCCTTTATCCATGAAAAAATTTGACATTTCCCGATTGACGAACTCCCTCCCATTGTCAGGCCTAAGGACTTTGATGGTTGTCTGAAATTGAGTTTGGATTAGCGTGTAAAATAAGACAAATTTTTCATAAACCTCAGATTTGTGTTTTAAAAAATATACCCATGTCATTCTCGAACAATCATCCACAAATAACAAGAAATATCTAAAATCATGATCATCAGTAACGGGCGCAGGGCCGCAAACATCAGCATGTACTAAGGAAAAAAGACTCTTAACACAAGTTTCAGTAGACTTAAAAGATTGTCTATGGATTTTCGCCCAAGCACAAGATTCGCACTCAAAATCCTTAAGATGAGAAAAATTAGGAAAAAGCAGTTTAAAATAACTAAGAGATGGGTGACCTAAACGTCTGTGCCACAACACAACCAAGCGTCTCGAGCCGCAGATCCGTGAGCCAGCATTGCGGCACTGCCTTGGTAAGCCATCTCATCAACATAGTAGAGGCCTTGACGCTCAGTGCCACGCCTAATTATCCTCCTCATCCTAATATCCTGTAATACACAGAAATTGGGATGCATTAGTACTGTACAATTCAATTCCTTCGTCACGTGGCTAATAGACATCAACTTGTGTGATAATTTGGGAACACAGAGACAATTTGACAATTTTAACGTTGGTGAAATCTCAATTGTTCCACTCCCCTCTACCGAAGTTAATTCCCCATCTGCAGTTTGTATCTAATTTTTCATAGTACCACAAAAATTTACAAAATCATTTTTTATCATGTGTCATTGTGTCAGTCGCTCCACAATAAAAAATCCACCTTTTATCTTTTTCTCTAGACTTATGTTGCACAGTACATGCAATAGGCAGTTCATGCAATATTTCAAAGCTATTGAGACCGACTAATCTATCATCACATAATATGGGGTCATTTTTCGGATTAGTCAAAATATGAGGGGCAGACTGCAATGCATGGGGTGTATTATGCAATTTATGGACAAAGTGAGGATTAGGCGGAAAATCATAAAATGGGTAGGGTTTGCAAAACCCTAGCCCATTACCTCCTTCACCGATTCCGCCGCTCTCTGTCCCTCCGACCCGTCCAGCGAACACCGCCTGCCCCACCTCCTCTCCTCGTCTGCCGCCGCCACTGCTTAGAGTTCCACCTTCAGCACTCCGCCCACGGGCGACGCTCTCTACTCCGCCGATTTCCTCCACTCCGATGGCTAATTTGGCCTTCCCTTTTTGACTCTCATCCCACCATTCCGGGAATCCGACCAGTTTGAAGCAAGTTTCCCGGGTGTGTTTGTTCATCCCGCAGTTTGAGCACCATAGCTTGGTTTTGTCCGGTTTGGTTGCTCCGCGGCGGCTGTTGGTGGCGGCGAGGTGTTGTCCAGGACGGAGCGGCGCCTGCCGACGACATGATTTTTAGCCGTGTGGCTTCCCGTTTCACCCAGCCGTATGCAACATCTACTGGAGGCGTTGGGCTTTCTTTGAGGATCCTCTTCTGGTTCCTTCGAATTGGGGGTTTAATCCCGCCAAGAACTTGTATAATCTCCTTTGATTGATGATGTTTCGATACTCACCGATTTCTTTATCGCAGCTGGTGATGGTCTTGGTTTGGCATCGATCAATTTCGATCCATACTCCGTGCAAGGTTCTCCAGTAGGTTTCCAGATCCATGTCCCCTTGGACAATCCGGGTGGCCTTATCCTCCAAATCGTATATCATATACGCATCCGACGTACTCTGGTACGTCACGGCCAGGCTTTCCCAAATCGCCTTTGTACTTTGGTTGTGTGCGAAATCTCCGACAATCTCGATCTCCTTATTGTCCACGATCCAGGAGAAGACCACTAAATCGGTCTCCTCCCACTCCAGATACTCTTTATCGGTTGGTTTTGGGGGTTCCGGCACTCCGGTGATGTGCCGCAATGCCCTCCTGCTTCCGATGGCCCCTCGTATCAGCCGAGCCCATAGTGGATAGTTTCCATTTAGCTTGAATGCTACTGTAACATTCTTGCTTGCTTTGAGTCTGATGTCGTCGGTTTTAACATCTTCTTCTTCTGACATTTTTCAGGTCCGGTTGTCCGCCTTCTGGTCGGGACAGGTATATGGCGATGATGAATTTATCTTCTGAGCCTTTGATTATTTTGCTCTGATACCATGTTGAAGAAAGCTTTCATATATTCATCCAAGTATATTACAGAGAAGGGAATTATACGCCTAAATAGGCATAGAAATATCTACATATGGTATGATTTACTATGATTTACCCTAGCTATAAATCAGGAAAGAATCACTCTTAATTGATTTCATAATCTTTGCATATCTTCCTTCATTTCTAAAGCAGAAGAAACTCTAGATACGTACATAGTCCACATCCATCCCCAAATCAACAATATTAATGACGAGCTCGAGCCACGTGTTATCCATAGCTATAACCACGTTTTCTCAGGTTTCTCAGCAAGACTATCAGCAGCCGAAGTGAAAGCCATGGAAAATACAGAAGGCTTCGTGTCGGTGCGCCGTGAAAAAGTTTACGAGCTCGACACCATCCGCACTCCTAACTTCTTGGGACTGAACCACAACGCCGGTTTCTGGAATTCTTCCAATTACGGAAAGGGTGTCATAATCGGCATCCTAGACTCCGGGATCACACCGGGCCATCCCTCATTCAGCGACGAGGGGGTCCCGCCCCCTCCCGCCAAATGGAAGGGGCAGTGTCACTTCAAATCCTCGGCCTGTAACAACAAGCTCATCGGAGTGCGAAGCTTCCTCGCCGAGAGCCCGACCCTGCCGATGAACACGGCCACGGCACGCACATTTCCAGCACGGCCGGTGGGAATTTCGTCAGAGGGAACAGCTCGGTGTTTGGAGTCGCGCCGCTAGCTCATGTGGCCATGTACAGAGTCTGCGGAGACAGGGACTGCCCCGCGAGCGCCGGGAACAGGGGACCTTCCTCTTATACCGTCTCCAACTCTGCACCGTGGGTCCTCACTGTCGGTGCTAGCACTATTGATAGGAAATTGGCGGCGACGGTAGTGCTCGGAGACGGCCAGAAATTGGGTGGGAAGCGGTGTCCCAGCCGCCTAACTTCTCATCCGCTGATTTGGCATTGGTTTTTCCTGGCGCCACAAATACTACTTCTTCCGAAAGGCGAGGTTATTCATGCAAAATTTTTGTCCTAAAATCAATTGGCCAATTGGAGTGACGAATTAAACTTATAGTATAATAATTTCAGTTCTCTTTTTACACGATGTGATTATATTTAATTTTTTTTCATTTGCCAACAGGTTGCCGGAAAGATTGTCATGTGTGAAAGGGGCGGACCAATTGCCACAGCTGCTAAATACGAGAAGAAAGCCGATGGTGCAGCCATGATTTTGATGAACGGAGTATCCGCAGGCTACAGTTTTAATTTAGTAGCCAATCAAACTCTCCCCATGTTGCAGCCCAGCTTCAAAGATGCAGACAAAATCAAAACCTACATAAAAAGGATTTCCGCTCCAACCGCCAAAATCATGTTCGATCACCATGCCCCATTCGTAGCATCCTTTTCGTCACGAGGCCCGAACAAACAAAACCGTGGAATCCTAAAACCCGACATCAATGAACTCGGAAGCAACATTCTCGCAGCTTGGATTAGAAACGCTGGCCAATACAACATCACCTCGGGCACCTCCATATCGTGCCCTCATCTCAGCGGTGTGGCGGCGCTGCTGAAGAGCACGCACCCAGACTGGTCGCCAGCTGCAGTGAAGTCCGTCATCATGACCACCGCGGACCGCGTCAACCGCGGTGGCCAACCAATTGAAGATCAAAACCACCTTGCTGCTGACCCTTACTCAATAGGCAGTGGCCATGTCAATAATCCTGGTCTGGTTTACGACCTTAAACCTGTAAAAATCATGGATTAAATATGCCCGGTCAATGGATTTTGACCAAATAATAAATGTGACGAGACATTTAATTTTGTGAAATTAAATGACATAGCGTTGATCTACATTTTACGTAGATAAATGTAGTATATTCACTTTCTCAAATCCGATTTCCGGTGAGTGAGAAATAGTGGATTAAAGTTGGACATAATTAGCTTTTAATTAAAGCTTGGAGTTGGAGCTTAGGGAATAATTAACTAGTGTTAATTATCCCACATTGGAGGATTAACACATCTTTTAATGTGCTTAAATTAAGTGCCTTTATGTTACTTAATAATTATAGTGGACCAAGATGGGTGAAAGAGCCCACACGCGCGCACACGCGCGCGCCGCCGCCGCCGCCCGCCCGCCCGAGCCTGAGCCCGTGCCCGTGCCCGTGCTCGCGGTTGCGGTCGCGGGCCGCGGGCCTGGGCCCGGGCCCGATCCCGATCTCGATCTTGATCTTGATCTTGATCTTGGACTTGGACTTGGACTTGGACTTGGCAATTGGTCTTTGGGTGGTCTTTAGGCTTGGTGCTTGGCCCAAACTAATCTTTTTAGACCACCGCCGAGTCAGCAGTCCAAGTGGTTTGACACGTCGTCAAGCGAGGCACAGTCACGGCTGCCACATAAGAAATCCACACGCTCCACACGCGAAAGGCACACTCCTGCCACACGCTCGTAACCGCCGGCGGTTACGAATCTGCCATGATGAGCCTTCATGGCTTGGTTGACCCTGCATGGTGGCTTGGCCTATAAATAGGCTAGCCATACCACTGCATTAGGATACACATACAAGCATTCTCTGCATAAGCTCTCTCCCTCTCTCTGCATTGTCCTTCTGTCGAAGCTCTGCCCTCTCCTCTATCCAGTTCGCCGGAGCTCTGCTGATTGCGGTGCTGCATCAAAAGAGACGTAGCCGTTTTACCTTTGGGGACGACACGCCAAACCGAGAGCACTACCGGGGCGTATCTCGTCTTGCGGGAAGAGGCCTCCTCGACTCGGCTATCATACCATACTGAAACCAACAATCGCAAGACGAGATATAACTGCCTTTGAAGCAATTTGGACCACTAAACTGAACTAAAACTTTCGAAACTTTAAACACCTTTGCTGGAGATGACGACTGAATCCAACACCGCTGCTGCCACCACCACCACCGCCATTTCCTCCTCCATGGCGACCACTGGACCTGTCGACACTTCATCGATTCCGTCGATGATGCCAACCCCTGGGTTCTATCCATCTTCATCAACAACCCCTTGGGTGTATGTTAACACCCATGGGCTCACTGGTGGATCCACCTCGAGTGGATTGGTTGGTTCCACTTTTAGTGGTTCCTTCGGATCCTTTAATGGATCGAGTGCTGGGGCCTTCGGGTCTCACACGAATGCTGGGGCCTTCGGGTCTCATGCGGGTGCTAGTCCCTTCGGGGATAGTGCGACCATGGCAGGCTCTGTGCCCAACATGAATGGTGGGGGCTCTATGCCCAACCATGTTGTTGGCTCCTTCGGGGGCAACGGAATTGGTTCCTTCCATGGACCAAGTTCGGCACCTTTGGCACCAAGAATGATGCCACCTGCCGAGAAACCACCCAAGTTTGGAGGATCTGACTTCAAGAGGTGGTACCAAAAGATGTTGTTCTACTTGACAACATTGGGCGTCGCCAACTTCCTCACGGAGAACGAGCCGCCCGTGCCAAGTGACCAAGAGACGAGGCTCGAAGTTATGGCGGACTATGAGGCTTGGAGGAAAGGAGATTATCTTTGTAAAAATTTCATTCTAAGTGCTTTAGATGATAGTTTGTACAATGTATACTCCAATGTAACCACATCTAAACAAATGTGGGAAAGCCTAGAAAAGAAATATAGCATAGATAATGCTGCAGGGACTGAACAAGTTGTAGCATCCAAATTTATGGACTACAAGATGGTCGACTCTCGACCCATCATGGAGCAAGTCCAAGAGCTCCAAATGATCATCCACGCATTAGTGGCTGAAGGGATGACCTTGCCCGATAAATTCCTAAAGTGCACGATCATTGACAAGCTTCCTCCCAGCTGGAAGGACTTCAAGAGCTATCTTAAGCACAAGCGAAAACAGATGACCCTTGAAGACTTGATCGTGAAGTTGCGCATTGAGGCTGATGTGCGCAAAAGCGACCAAAAGGCTAAGGGCTTCACCCCACTTGAAGCCAAAGCCAATCTGTTGGAACGGGGCGGTCCCTCCAACAAACGCCCTCGCCCCAACCGTCCAAGCGACAAAGGGAAGGGAAAGCAGCCTTCAAAGAAGTTTGAAGGCGACTGCTACAAATGTGGCAAACAAGGCCACTTTGCTAAAGACTGCCGCAGCAAGAAGAAGAAGCCGGCTGCCCACGTCGTTGAGAAGGAGTTCAAGGACTGGGATGAAAACGACCTCATTGCTGTGGTCACCGAAGAGGTTAACCTTGTGGATAACAAGGGTGGCTGGTACATCGACACCGGCGCTACTGCTCATGTCTGCTCAGATAGGAGCAAGTTTGCCTCCTACACTGCTGCTGAAGGGAGGAAGATCAACATGGGGAATAAAGCATCGTCCGAAGTCCTCGGCGTTGGTAACGTGATTCTCATGATGACGTCTGGCGTCACGATCACTTTGAAGGATGTGCTGCATGTCCCGGACATCCGCAAGAACCTAGTGTCAGGATCAATACTAGTTATAAGGGGTTTAAACTTGTATTTGAGTCTGATAGGTTTACTTTGTATAAGTTTGGAAAATCCCTCGGAAAAGGTTATGTAACCGATGGGCTTTTCAAGCTTAGTGTGGCAACTCGCAGTGTTGCAAAGCCTTTGGCTAATAAAAATAAAGCATCTACTTCCCCTTACTTGACTGAGTGTTCAAATTTGTGGCATTGTAGATTGGGACATGTAAATTCAAAAGCCATTAAAAGATTAGTAAATTTAGATTTACTAAAGGCTAATGAATTGGATATCCAAGATAAATGTGAAATTTGTCTTGAAGCAAAAATGACTAAGTTGCCGTTTCACTCGGTTGAACGAAGCACAAAACCCCTTGAATTAATTCACACGGACGTATGTGATTTAAAGATGGTGCAAACTAGAGGTGGTAAAAAGTACTTTATCACTTTCATAGATGATTGCACAAGGTATTGCTACATTTATCTTTTAAGAAGTAAAGATGAAGCAATAGAAGCGTTCAAAAGTTATAAGAACGAAGTTGAGAATCAACTTGGTTGTAAAATCAAAACGATTCGAAGCGATAGAGGAGGCGAATATGTAGCCCAGTTTGAGGAATTATGCAACTAAAGTGGTATAATCCATCAAACGACTGCACCATATTCACCACAATCTAATGGTGTTGCAGAACGCAAAAATCGAACTCTAAAAGAGATGATGAATGCACTGCTTCTAACATCAGGATTACCACATAACATGTGGGGGAAGCTGTTTTGACAGCCAACTATATCTTGAATAAGATCCCTCTCAAAGGAAAAGATGTTACTCCTTATGAGCTGTAGAAAGGAATGAAGCCATCCTACAAATACCTCAAAGTGTGGGGGTGTTTGGCAAAGGTGATGGTTCCTCCGCCCAAAGAAGTTACAATCGGACCTAAGACGGTTGATTGCATCTTCATTGGATATGCACTTAATAGTAGTGCATATCGATTTGTTGTTCACAAGTCCGAAATATCGACTATAACAGTAGGGACAACAATTGAGTCAAGGAATGTCGTATTTCTCGAAAATACATTTCCTTGCAAAGACAAAGAAAAGGTCGTAACCAATTCTGAGACAAGAATTGAAGAAGAAGCCACTAGTTCTAAACCAGTGGAAGAAGAAGTCACTAGTTCTAAATCAGCGGATGAGGAACCTAAATCGCGCAAGCGTGCAAGGTCCGATCCGAATGATACAATACTAAGACGTGGTAATAGGGGTCAGAACACCAAAAACATTTGGTCCTGACTACATTGCTTTTATGTTAGATGAAGAACCGACATCTATAAAAGTAGCATTCGATGGCCCAGACGGGTTACATTGGAGAGAAGCTGTTCAAAGCGAAATTGATTCAATTTTGCTAAACCACACTTGGGTGTTGGTTGATTTGCCCGAAGGTGCTAAACCTTTAGGATGCAAATGGGTCCTTAAAAGAAAGTTTAAGGCCGATGGAACAGTAGATAAGTATAAAGCCCGATTAGTAGTAAAGGGTTTTAAACAAAAGGAAGGACATGACTTCTTCGATACATATTCACCTGTAACAAGGATTACATCTATCCGAGTGCTTCTCGCTATTGCTGCATTGCACAATCTTGAGATTCATCAAATGGATGTAAAGACCGCGTTTCTAAATGGTGAATTAGAAGATGAAATATATATGGAGCAACCCGAAGGGTTTGTAGTACCTGGACAAGAGAAAAAGGTATACAAGCTCGTAAAGTCTCAATATGGATTGAAACAAGCGTCATTGCAGTGGCACTTGAAGTTTGATAATGTGATGTTATCAAATGGGTTTAAAATCAACGAGTGTGACAAATGTGTCTACATCAAGAGCACTAATAACGGCCATGTTATAGTGTGTTTATACGTTGATGATATGTTAATCTTGGGTAGTAACACTTAAGTAATTAACGATACAAAGGTCATGTTAAAGAGAAACTTTGACATGAAAGACATGGGTCTAGCCGATGTAATTCTTGGAATGAAGATTCTAAGAACGTCTGATGGAATCATCTTAACACAATCACATTATGTTGAGAAGAGATTGAATAAATTCAAAGTCTATGATGGCGCGCCGGTTAAGACTCCAATTGAACTCGACGTTCACTTGAGCAAAAACAAAGGCGAGCCCGTTGCACAAGAAGAGTATGCACGGGTCATCGGGTGCATTATGTACTTGACTAATTGCACTCGACCTGACATTGCTTGTGCCGTGAACAAGTTGAGTCGTTACACGAGCAATCCAAGCAAAGAGCATTGGAGAGCTCTTGTGAGGGTTTTGAGATATTTAAAACATACTCAAAATCTTGGGCTACACTTCTCGAGATACCCCCCGGTACTTGAAGGGTACTGTGATGCCAATTGGATATCCGATAATAGAGACTCACTTTCAACAAGTGGATACGTCTTTACTATTGGGGGTGGAGTTGTATCGTGGAAATCCACAAAACAGACATGTATAGCCCGATCAACAATGGAATCAGAGTTCATTGCCTTAGATAAGGCTGGTGAGGAAGCCGAGTGGCTTAAGAACTTCCTTGAAGACATTCCATGTTGGTCTAAGCCAGTGCCACCAGTGCTAATCCACTGCGATAGCCAAGCGGCGATTGGAAGGGCAAACAATGGCTTCTATAACGGTAAGTCTCGACATATACGTCGACGACATAACACCGTGAGACATTTGATCACAACTGGCGTGATTACAATTGACTATGTGAAGTCAATAGATAATCTAGCGGATCCGCTAACCAAAGGGTTAAACCGTGATCAAATGAATAAGTTGCTAGAGGGAATGGGTTTGAAATCCACAAACTAAAGAATTATCATAGTGGTAACCCAACCATGATGACTGGAGATCCCAAGAACTTGGTTCAAAGGGACAACTAAGCTATGAGAGTTCATGAGAAACACTCAACTATATCCATTCCCTAGAGAGCAACAGAGTGTTGGAGAACTTGCCTAGTGGTAAAGGCCAAGTCTATGACTTCTAATGGTTCTTAAGAATCTCAAAGAGATGGAGTTCTCAAAGAGACCAAGTATGGCAAGATACTTGACTAAGAATCACCTATGTAAGTGCGAAGTGTGGTCGCTTCATAAAACACACTTATGAATCCAAAGTGGTGTCCAAGACCGCAATGGACACAAAACGTGAGAACGGATGAGGTTGAGGTGTTTAAGCGTTAACACCATTATCTCGGTGCACGCCGTGGGGGATTAGTTCAAAGCATCGCGCTACTAAGCCGCCTGTGTATCCAATGGTGTCGACTATGGAGGGTTCAAAGCCAACAACTACCTATCCCTATGCTTATATACCTCTCGAGGGTTGAGCTTGTGTCTGCATGCATATGCATTTGGCTATTTCCACTCATGTGGGGGATTGTAAAAATCATGGATTAAATATGCCTGGTCAATGGATTTTGACCAAATAATAAATGTGACGAGACAGTTAATTTTGTGAAATTAAATGACATAGCGTTGATCTACATTTTACGTAGATAAATGTAGTATATTCACTTTCTCAAATCCGATTTCCGGTGAGTGAGAAATAGTGGATTAAAGTTGGGCATAATTAGCTTTTAATTAAAGCTTGGAGTTGGAGCTTAGGGAATAAATAATTAGTGTTAATTATCCCACATTGGAGGATTAACACATCTTTTAATGTGCTTAAATTAAGTGCCTTTATGTTACTTAATAATTATAGTGGATCAAGATGGGTGAAAGAGCCCACACGCGCGCGCCGCCGCCGCCGCCCGCCCGCCCGAGCCTGAGCCCGTGTTCGTGCCCGTGCTCGCGGTCGCGGTCACGGGCCGCGGGCCTCTGGCCCGGGCCCGGGCCCGATTCCGATCCCGATCTCGATCTTGATCTTGGACTTAGACTTGGACTTGGATCTTGGCAATTGGTCTTTGGGCTTGGTGCTTGGCCCAAACTAATCTTTTTAGACCACCACCGAGTCAGCAGTCCAAGTGGCTTGACACGTCGTCAAGCGAGGCACAGTCACGGCTGCCACATAAGAAATCCACACGCTCCACACGCGAAAGGCACACTCCTGCCACACGCTCGTAACCGCCGGCGGTTACGAATCTGCCATGATGAGCCTTCATGGCTTGGTTGACCCTGCATGGTTGCTTGGCCTATAAATAGGCTAGTCATACCACTGCATTAGGATACACATACAAGCATTCTCTGCATAAGCTCTCTCCCTCTCTCTGCATTGTCCTTCTGTCGAAGCTCTGCCCTCTCCTCTATCCAGTTCGCCGGAGCTCTGCTAATTGCGGTGTTGCATCAAAAGAGACGTAGCCGTTTTACCTTTGGGGACGACACGCCAAACCGAGAGCACTACCGGGGCATATCTCGTCTTGCGGGAAGAGGCCTCCTCGACTCGGCTATCATACCATACTGAAACCAACAAAACCAAAGACCTATATTCCCTCTACTTGTGTGGCATGAATTACACCGACCGCAAGTCAGCATCATCGAGGGTGAATTGCTCAAATGTGAAGTCTATTGAAGATGCAGAACTGAACTATCCATCGTTTTCAATCAATCTTGGATCATCGCGTATACAAGGACGGTTACAAGTGTTGGTGGATCGAATTCCGCATATCATGTGGAGATTGTTGCGCCACCAAAGGTGAGTGTGAGCGTGGAGCCAACGCCAACTTTATTCTCTAAAGTGAGCTTCACCCGCTTATCTATTTCTGCCGATCACTTGGTCGCCTCTCCGATCGCAGTTACATATCAACATCATTAACCACTTCTTCAACTTCAAGCATTCTCAAACGGGCACTATAATAAAATTTCTAGTTACTGAAATAGATATGCATACTCTAATTCTAATTTTAAATACATTTTCATAAATTAGTATTCGTGTGTTGAATATATTACCAAATTTACTAGTAGTAATTTTTTCAGTAGTTTCTTACTCCCTCCGTCCCTAAAAAATATGCACTTTGGGATCGGTATGGATTTTAATGCAAAATTGGTAAAGTAAGAGAGAGAAAAAGTAATTAAAGTATTGTTAGTAGATAATGAGTCTCACTTCATTAGAGATAAATGGGTTTCTAAAATTCAAAAGTACATATTCTTGTGGGACGGACTAAAAAGGAAAGAGTGCCTATTCTTGTGGGACGGCGGGAGTATAATTTTAAATTATATGTACACATAGGTGGTGTTCGGTTTCCTAGATAAAATATACCAACATATAATCTAGGATTGAGTCGTGAGATTATTTTAGTCATAAGGGGTTAGCTATAACGAATTATCACATGATTATGCATAGGATTGAGTTGTGAGATTGAATTTCATGAACCAAACACATTACTTATTTAGTCACGAGATACAATCTTGCAAACCGGGCACCCCTTTGTAAATTTTACCACTCCAAATCTATCCCTAAGAAAGGAAGATGATTTTTTATTCATCACCAGTTTCAACAACAGTCTAGGCGAGGCCTTCAGATATTGTTATAGTGCACCTGCACCTGCACCAGCTATTTTCTTTTATCTTTAATTTAAATGATTGTTGCACTTCTCTAGAGAGCATTTTCCCATATGAAAAAATTTACCAGTAAACTGGGAATATATTCAACACACGACTACTTATTTATGAAGGATATGGATCCTCTGCTGTGCAATTTTGCACAGCAGCTCCTGCTGTTTCTAATACACAAATAAAATAATATATATTTATTTTATTTATTTATTTAATTTATTTAATTTTTTTATTGCTTTGTGAGCAACAGCAGGAGCTGCTGTGCAAAATTGCACAGCAGAGGATCCATATCCATTTATGAAAATGTATTTAAACTTAAATTACCAGTGTATCTTTGATAAGTATTCGACACTTCCAATAACAACAAATTTTATTATAGTGCATGCTTGAAGTTGAAGAAAGAGGTTAACGATGCTCATATGTAACTGCAATCGGAGATGCGACCAAGTGATCCGCAGAAATCCAGCTAAGCAATCCTTGAGAAACAGTTTCCACGGCCGGAAGAGATAAGCGGGTGAATCTCACTTTATACCTCAGTTTCTGTCCCACTTCACAGAATATCAGTTTCCTTGGCTTCACTCTCACATTCACCTTTCCTGGCGAAACGATATCAACATGGTACGACGAATTCGCTCCCCCAACATCTGTAACCGTCCTTGTATACGCCACCGATTTAGCCGACGATCCAAGATTGATTGAAAACGATGGATAGTTGAGTTCTGCATCGGCAATAGGTGTCACAATCGAGCAATTCACCTTTTGCTGAACGATGATGCCGACTTGCTGGTCGGTGTAATTCAAGCCACACAAGTAGGGAATGTAGCTCTCCGGCCAGGCCGGGGTTATTCGCTTTCGCAGGATTGACATGGCCAGTGCCTATTGAGTAAGGGTCAGCAGCAAGGAGGTTATGATCTTCAATCGGTTTGCCACTGAGGTTGACGCGGTACGCGGTGGTCATGATGGCGGACCTAACTGCAGCTGGCGACCAGTCCGGGTGCGCGCTTTTCAGCAGCGCCGCGATGCCGCTGAGATGGGGGCACGCCATGGAGGTGCCCGAGATGATGTTGAATTGACCTCCGATCCAAGCTGCGAGAACATTGCTTCCTGGTCCGATGATGTCGGGTTTGAGGATTCCACGGCTTTGTTTGTTCGGGCCTCGTGACGAAAATGATGCTACGTATGGGGTGTGGGGGTCGCCTATCTGAGTTCCTTCGAACACGATTTTGGCGGTTGGAGTGAAAGTGTTTTTTAGGTAGGTTTTGATTTTATTTGCGTCTTCCAAGGTGAGCTGCGACATGGGGAGAGTTTGATTTGCTACTAAGTTTAAACTGTAGCCTGCGGATTCTCCGTTCATCAAAATCATGGCTGCGCCACCGGCGTTTTTCACCGATTCGGCAGGTGCAGCGATTGATCCGCCGCTCCTTTCACACATGACAATTTTTCCAGCTACCTGTTGGCATGCCAACAAGAGAAAAATAAACAGAGTAGGTGTAAAAAAAAGAGAACTGAAATAATTATTAGTCTAATTTTAGGATGAAATTTCATCCTATGGATTTTTATAACTAACCTCGGCTTTGTCCAACATGCCCGGACTACATTTGGAAGAGGAATTATCTCTGGCGCCAGGAAAAACCAATGCCAAATCGGCAGAGGAGAAGTTACGCGGCTGGAACACCGCTTCCCCGCTCAATTTCTGGCCGTCTCCGAGCACTACCGTGGCCCCCAATCTTCTATCAACGGTGCTAGCGCCGACAGTGAGGACCCACGGAACAGCGTTGGAGACGGAACCAACGGAAGGCCCCCTATTCCCGCCGGAGCAGCTGACAAAAACACCTTCTCCACCGCCCGGAACGCGCCTAATGCGACGCTGTCGCTGTAAAAAGGGACCGACGCAACACCCAGCGACATTGAGATTATGTCCACGCCGTCTCCAATGGCAGCGTCTATCCCCGCGAGCAATGCGCTCTCGGGGCAGCCCTGGACTCCGCAGACTTTGTACAGAGCCACATGAGCCAGCGGCGCGACTCCAGACGCCGTGCCGTTTGCGCTGCCAAAAACACTGGCGCCTCTCACGAAATTCCCGCCGGCCGTGCTGGAAGTGTGCGTGCCGTGGCCTTGCTCATCTGCCGGGCTCGGGCTTTCGGAGAGGAAGCTTCTCGCTCCGATGAGCTTGTTGTTACAGGATTTGAAATCACACTGGCCCTTCCATTTGGCGGGAGGGGGCGAGACCCCCTTGTCGCTGAATGAGGGGTGGCCCGGTGTGATCCCGGTGTCCATGACACCGATTATGACGCCCTTTCCGTAATTGGAAGAATTCCAGAAACCGGCATTCTGGTTCAGTCCCAAGAAGTTGGGAGTGTGGGTTGTGTGGAGCTCGTAAACTTTTTCGCGGCGCACCAACACGAAGCCCTCTGTATTTTCCATGGCTTTCACTTCAGCAGCTGATAGTCTTGCCGAGAAACCAGAGAAAACGTTGTTATAGCGATGGAGAAGACGTGGTTCATTGGCTGCGAAAAGTGAATATTGATTAATATTGCTGATTTGTGGATCGATGTGGACGATGTACGTCTCTAGAGTTTCTTCTGCTTTTACAAAATTGAATAAGCAGATGCAGATCACAAGTAGAAAACAGGGGAATCTCATACTTGTAAACTGCTTGCAACTATTATTTCAGTGGAAGAAGAGATGAAACATAAAAGTTGACGATGACCATTATTTATTCAGTACGATGCACCCGTTTTTGTAATATTTCCCACTAGTAAAGATTAAATGAGATCTTTAGTAAATGTTATATGATCTTCTTTATATATTGGATATGCGTAAAAGCTAAGTTTGACTCTTGAATATACACTATGCAGTTTCATGATTTGTAGATTCATCAATAAATATTACTACTATCATTTGTTTTGAGGAAAGTACAAAAAAAGAAAAGAATAAAGTAAATATATAAAATATTTTGATATGTCATAGTAGTACTATATAGAGTCCAGATTTGTTAATACATAAACCTTATTACTATCATCATCATTATGTCATTATCACATACTCCAGTATATAAAATACAAAAACGGATTATGGACATTTTCAATAACCTGAGGCAATATGGCATCCATACGGCTCAATAGTCAAAAAATCTCTTCAATCTTATACATTTAGGTGGCGTTCTGTTGCCATGACTAATATCATGAGACTATCTCATCTAGGATTAAGTTGTGGGATTATTTTAGTTGGAGGGAGAGGCTATGACTAATTATCATGAGACTATCCATCTAGGATTAAGTTAAGGGTTCAATCTTATGAACCAAACATGATACATATTTAATCATGAGATTTAATCTTGTCAACCGAACACCCCCTTAGTTGTATGAATGCTTATCTTATCTCCATTATCCAAGTACATAATTAATTAAAGTGCTTAAAATAAAATTAATAATAGTAAACTAAAAAAAAGTACGTACATGATTAAATACTCCTAAAACTATAATGTGACCACTGACCAGAGTGTGCCCAAATTCTTTTTCAACTAGATCTTATTGGAATCGGCTATGTTTCTTTTATATATTATAGTACTAAAATTTATATTAGTTGATAAAGTAAAATTAAAAATCTAAGATAAAAATACATTAATAAAATTAAAATACTCCCTAATTCTTCGCATTGGTCGAAGTGTGCCCAAATTACTTCTAGTAGATCTTGTTGGAGTCAGCCCTGTTGCTCTTATCACATGTCGACTCATGGCGAGCTACATACGCTCAAAAATCCGAAGGATCACCTTGAGCAGGGAGGTCACTTCCAGTTAAGGAATCAATCGTCTCTTCGTTTGCCCAATTAAGCTACATTGACTCCTTGGTATCCAAAAAGAAACAAATCAACTATCTTAGAGCGGATGAGAAGTATGTAGTACCAAATCCGATAAGATCTACTTCATCATCCAAATTAGAAATACCGTCGACCAATTGGATTCAAATATTATTCTTTGTTACACCAATGCTCACGCAACGTAAGAGCATCTCCAACCATGTTCTTGCCAAAGAATATGGTTGTGGGTCTAGCCCCACATTTATTAATTTTTTACTCTCAGCTCTTCCTCAAGAGCACAACACCCACATCCATGCTTTTTCGCAAGAACATGCTCAACGGTCTCATCATTCCATTATTTAATTTAAATACTTCAATTACTAAAAAAATTTCTACAATAAAAATTACATAATTAAAATCTTAAAAAATAAAAATTACATACTTAAATTCCAAAAAAATAAAAATTACATAATTAAAATCCTATTAAAATTACATACTTAAAATACCTTTGTGGAAGACTATTCTATCCCCAATGTTTTTCGGAGAACTCGTATCATTGCATAATGTGCATCAAGTTGCTCGGGAGACATGTGCGACGTATTGGCCATATTGAGTTGAGCCAAAAGGGTCCACAACGAGTTGGTGGGCGGTTGAGATGGCACAAAGGGAGCGGGAGCGGGAGCGGCACGACGGCGGTTGGCCGCCGCTTGTTTCCTTCCTTGCGGCCGGCGTTGGGAACTACTCGGGCCGGCGTCGGGGCTACCCAAGTTAGCTGCGGTAAGCTGGGTAGCCACATCGTCTGAGCCGGCGTCGGAAAACGACCTCAACCGTTTGTTGGATGAGCTGGAGGAGGATGATAAGTCTCACTTATACTTCGGATGCGTACGCACCTCCTGCCATGCGCTGAGGTACCTGAATGCTTTGTAATAATAAGATTGGTAGGTCGCCATGGAGGCACTGATGATGTCGAGCTCGCTCTTGCCGCTCCCCGCCGACTCCTGTTCCTGGAGGTAAATCCCCTGGACCTTTTGGATTTCTTCGTTGGCTCTGAAGATGGCATTGCGCACCATACTCTCATTACGCTCGATGGTTCCCTCCGGTCGAAAGGCATTGTACCGGCGAGAGACACAAAACCAAAACCCATCCCCGGTTTGGTTCGTGCCAACCTTCGGATCTTCGGAGACTTCCATATAGGCTTTGAACATCATATCCATCTCCCTCAGAGTGTACGGGGTGCGGACATGAGGATCGCCACCACGACCCTGAACACGAGTGCTACGAGGATGAGGAGTTTGGGAGCCGCCACTCCCTCCCGATCCTTGTTCGGGTGCCCACCCGTATCGCCCATCGAGGACATCTTGCTCGTCCACCGGGTAAGGACAGTAGCCACCCGGAATTTGAGAACCTTGGGTTAGAGGAGGGGGCGAGAATTCCGTTTCCGGGCTAGGGAACCAATTGTGGTTCCAACCACGGGAGCCGGAGGGGTGATCGCCGGAGCCGGGCATTTTTTTTTGCAAGAGTAAAGTGAAAGATTGAGAATTGATGAGAGAATTTAGATGATAATTGTATAGTATGATGTAAACTTTTTTGTGTGGAAATGAGGGTATTTATAGATGAAAAATGTGAATTTTGGGAAAAAAATTGAAAACTAAATTAAAAGTGGTAAGAAAACGGATATATTATATTGGGAAGTGGGAAAATATTTTTTTAAAACTATTTTTAAATTAAAAATCGATTTAAAAAAAATGAAAAATGCCAACAGCTGAGCCGTTGGCCAATTGGGAGCTGCCACGTCACCCTGCTCCGCGGCACGGACATGCTCGATGTATCGAGCAGCGCCGTGCGACGGCAAAAGTGCAGCGGCGGACGAGGTTGTGTCGCGCCGTCGGCACGGACGCCGTCCTTCTCATCAAGCACCGTTGGGGATGCTCTAAGAAACATGGATACAGTGCAAATTCATATAAAGTACTGTACTTAAATTTAAGCCCTACCCCAGTACAATTTCGTATAACATGGACAATTAATAGTGTCTAATTCAGCCATACCATTTGAAATATAAAAAAATAAGAAAAAAAATCTAAATCAGCTATACCAATCAAGAAAGAGAACTGAAAAGGTAAGGACAAATAAAAAGAGCAAAAGAAATGTTCTGCTACTGCTATTCCTTTGGATGGCTTGCGACAGCTCCTTATTACCAAGCACCACATTATTTGTAGCCTCAACTGCCTGTTCAATCCAAAAACAAAGGAATAATAAACTTCAGCATTTCTAAAAAAATGGCACATTTATTTATCTAATTAAAGTAGTACTAGTAAACAAGTGTTCTAAGGCTTTTTTATGGATGTGAACCAAGCAAAAAGTTAAAAACGAGCTATATCATAAATTACAATTTCCACATGAAAACATAGTGATTGTAAATCAGCTTGGAGAAGTGCATAAAGTTCATTAACCTGCTCGTACAGAAATTCTATCTGTTGAGCCTGTTGCAAAACATGAGTAGACATGAGGTGGTTCAGGGCAGACATTTCCACCATCTTTGTCTCTGTATCTTGAACAGCGTCTAACATGGTAGCTAACTCCACCTGCATCAACATTACACGAACTCAGAAAATCAAATTAGAGAAACTATGGCTTGACTAGCTTATGCCACAAATACAGAAGCTTCTACTAGTCACCAGTCAATTACCTGAAGAGCGTGTGTTTCATCATCTAAGAGCTGTTGCTGGAATCTAATTGGCTGTGCTTGAGCATCATCTGTCTGCCTGATTCCAGTATTGCTTACTTCCCTGGGGTCAATGTTTCCAGAAGTTGAGCTCTCTGCAATAGTAGGGCCTTTCGGCTTGAGTTTTCTTCTTGGTGTCACCCGATTGATGGCGTCTCGAAAGCGTACAGCTCGAAGCTGATCAAATTGGGATGTTACTGAGTGAAGCTTTTCACTTAAGATCAATACCTACAATTACAAAAAATAATTTCGCTAAGCAAAAAGTCATATTGAGAAATGATAATACTTCAGCTTTTATATTACATGGATATGAGTCTCTGTGCTTCCTAGAGATGCTAAAAGTAATAGTAGTAAATAATAGTACTATAAATGTTTTTTTACCTTAAGTTGGCCTACTAACAAATCAATGGTTATGGCACAATATTCTGTACTAAAAAACAAATGAATTTTGCACTACAATCTCGGATTGAGGACTGCCACAACTGATAACAAAAGCAATGTCCCTCTTTTGTTTCATTGTAGAAAGCATTAAAAGAGTCCAAAACCTAGTGCTACGTATTATTGAACAGTTCGAGTGAATAACCAGAGAAATCTAAATAATAACCACAGCCGCAACTATAAAACAAGGACTTGATATCAAAACAATGCAGATATACAAGCCATACCACTCCATGTTTGTGAGCTATGGTATCGGCATTTGAACTGTCACTCCTTATACCAAGCCATCCCTTTGAATTGGCTTCCTCGTCATTTATGCTATTCTTGAGAACATCTATTTGCTCTTTGCAGGTTTTGATGAAAACTGTAACCTGCAAAATGTAGATTTTGTCAAGATGTAGGTAACTCCATGAAATTTGCTATATGGAGCATAAAACCTCTTAATCAGAGAAACTAAACAGATACAAAGTAATTAAGACAAACTCTTTGTAATAGTAAAATCACACTGAGCATTTTAAAGATAGTCTACTAGTTCCAAAATCATAAGGTCCCAAAATAATTAAGATTCAAATGGCAGCACAGACAATGATAAGGGGTTGGGTATTTCAAGAGGATAGGAAAAGTTAGACATGTGGTGCATGGGATATTCAGTTACAAAATTAGAGACTCTAATCCAATTTAAAATTGACAAGAAACTGCTCATGGGACAGTAAACACATGAGAAATACGAATAAAGTATGTACCAGACACGGATCCATTAAAGATAAAAAAAAGGATACAAGATGTTTAAAAGATAGTATATTGCTACTTAGCATATGCAGTATGTACAGTTGAAATGAAACAAAGGTTGGTAAGATTCCTCCACCACCAAAGCAGATTGCGTATACTTTAAGATAAAAATCCAAACATAAAATTACGCTGAAGAATGACATGGAAGATATACATTGGTAACATATTTTTCTAGCTATATCAATTGTCAAACAACCAAACCGATACATTATCCATCAAAATATCAGAAAATTAATAGTAGCAACAAGTGGCAGTTTAGCCTTTTAAAGAATGCAATTATTCTCTATGATGGTGATACTTAGGGACAGATTTGACCATCTATCCTATAATATACTATTCTAATCAAATGAAAATTGGTAGGTTATGGAAACTATAAGCAATCTATCCAAACGATGTGAATACATGAAATCATCATACAGTGTAATAATAATAATAATAATAATAATAATAATAATAATAATAATAATAATAATAATAATAATAATAATAATAATATATCTGTAGTAGAAACATGCAAATAGATAACCCAATTTCTATAGAAACTGAATCGATAGTGTTAAGAATATTATTAGTGTTAAGAACATTAGTATTCTGTCCCACATCTGAGATGTGACATAGCCTAGCTTAGTCTCTTGTACTATATATATGTGGCCTGTGTTGAGTAATAAAATACACCAAATACACTACTACTTTCTCTACTATGTCTATTTACTTTTCCGGCGTGCCAAGCCAGCTGTACGGTAGTGAAAATACGATCACATGCCTTTTTGGAGATTTGGTGAATGGTTGGGGTTTTTTTGCAGTTTTTGAAGGTAGGGCCATTTTAAAACCTGGGCCAAAATGCCAAAGGTCAATAGTAATCCTAAACTTAAAACACAAAACCTTAACAATCATTCTATAAGGAAAAAACAGGCCCCAAAATGCAAAACGAAAGGGATCTCTAGATAGAAAACTAACTTCATGTAGACAGGCCAAATGTTATAAACTTATAAGAAATCTTAAACTTAAACACAAATCCTTAACAATCCTTCTTGAAGGAAAAAGACACAGTGTTATAAACTAGGGAGTAAATGTATATCTCACCTCATGCTCGATGCTATCCCTCTCTTTTTCAGTAATTCGGTGTACATCTACATAATCCTTTTTATGCTTCGAGAGGAACTGCTCTAATGCTCTAATACTTTCAAGCTGGCAAAAAACGATCGACACATCAACTCAGAAAAAGATTATACATCCTCATAAAACATGCCAGTATCACCAACACTAAATTCAACAATCTTCCCAGCTATGTGACACAAATGTACCGTTTTAAGTGCAGCTTTGGTGAACAGTGACCTTTCCAAAGATTTATGCATAATAAAAGATGCCATTATCGCTGCAATTTTGGACTGCCAAAAGAATTGACAAGTCAGAGAAAGATTGAGCAACCATCAAGAAAAAAGAGACTCGGCATAAAGATGTACTACAACAATTTGGTAAACCATGATGAAATGAAAATTAACAAAGTTCAGAAAGGCGAAGAACCTCATCATATTCCAAATTGATTGCTGCTCGTCGCGCAGCATCCTTAAAATCCTCAGTTCTATCTCTGGCTTTTGCCATGCCTTCAACTCCTTATTTAGCGGGAGCAGAGTGGCCGTCTGATTGGGGGGAAATGTTGCTATTAGATTTTACAATCGCCACCAACAAAGTAAACCAATCAAAAGAATAATTGGGGGAAAGACTTAGGGAAACATCACATAAATGTAAAGCACACTGACATGATAAGCATCTATGATTCCGCAGATTCATAATCAACCCAACGAAAATTCCACTATCTTTGAAAATTAATGGTAAAACCGCAATCGAGTTTGCGATTTCTCAACAGATAGCAATCTACACAGCAGAATAGCTTAAACAGACACGAACAACCATAACCTTTTCGAATCGGAGAGAGAAATGAACCTCGAAACAGCACTTCTAGAGAGAACGATCTGTGGGAAGAGATCGATAATTCGCAGCTAATATACTAAGTATGTGTGCTTCATTCTTCCTGAATAAATTAAACTTAAAGTTCATTACAGGAATGGGGTTTGATTGTTTTTTGCAAATTAAATTTAAAGTTCATTATAAGAATTGGGGTTTCATTGTTTTTGCGTAAAAATACGTCTTAATTAGCTTTGGTAATTTGTGTATTTTGTTTTTGGAATATATTAATTTAATTTTCAAATTATTAAGTTCACTGATTAATATCTCAATTTATCATAACAACTAAACTTAGTGTGTGTTCTTTGATAGACAAAATAATACCAAGATACAATATAAGATAAATTGGGATGAATTTTGTATTGGTTTAGATTATTATTGGATTTCATTTTAGTGTTTGGTTAGTAAGATTATATCTTCTATCATCTTGCTAAAATGTTTGGCACATAAGACTAAAAATAAGCTTATTTACAAATAAATTTGGTACAATTAATTAATTTAATAAATATAAAATTATTAACCGACTGAAAAATTAAATTTATTAGCAACACAAAGTTTTTAATAATCGTGCATCAAAATTCAATTAATTCGTCTATCAAATGTTAACTAGTTAAATGAATAATCAATTGGTTGTTTAGTTCATTTATTAAATAATTGCAAGTGAAAAAAAAAATTATAATGCAACAATAGACACTTCATCGTCCCTTTTATTTTTATGTTTTTTACCTGTACACTCAATTAATGTATGTGGATTCCAAAGAAATGACAAGTGTGTTATATTAAAAGTAAATTTACGAAGTATAAATTAATAAATAAAGAGTGAACTACCATAATAGTCCTTGATCTTGTCGAAAAATGCACTAATGGTCCCTAAAAAAATTTTATATCGCTTTTGGTACGATAAGACTAAAATAACACTAGGCACCATTAGTATAAATATTTATAGTTTGAGGGCATTTTAGACCTTGCAACTTTCCCTTTAATTTTTTTAATTTTTTCTTCCATCACCATTTTCTTTTAGAAACTCAATTATACTTTCATTTAAATAATATTTAATGCTTTATAATTTCATAATTTTAAATAAGAAATAAAATATTTTAATTATGCTTTAATTATTTTTAAAATTAAATAATATTATTTATTATACAGCTCGATCTCTATGTTTGCGAAGAAAAAATTAACTCTAATAATAACATTTTTTAATAAAAATATTAAAGTGAACTACAAAAAATTCTTTGTGAAATTTATTTTACTTAAAAATTTTACTTAATTTTTTAAAATTTGAGAAGAAAAAATATTATAGTGAATTATAGTATTTTTTAATGTTATTATACTTAAGTGAAAAATAAATATTTTAAATACATTAATTAAAATAAAGTATAGTGAAAAATATTTTTAAGTATAATAATTAAAATTTAAGTGAACTATATCTAATGTAAATTAAAGTGAACTATTGCAAGTAACATTTTTTTACCAAAAATATTAAAGTAAACTATAGTAATTTTTTTATTATAAAGCTTAATCTACGTTATTCAAGTAATTATTTAAAATATTTAGGTGAAATAATTCAAAAGAAATTGTTTTATCTTGTAAAGATATAAAATGGACTAATATCAGAAATGTAAATATTTTCTATCCGAAAATGTGTTTTTATGTATGTAAAAAAAATTGCATGATTGAAGAGATACCAATATTGTAATTTCTAAATACCAAAAATGCCCTCCATGGCATTTAGGAGATTTTTCGAATGTAGAGGGATATAAAAGACCGACAGATACCAAAAATGTAATTTCTAGGGACCAAAAAAGATATAAAATTTTTTAGGGACCATTGGTTCATTTTTCGACAAGATCATGGACTATTATTATAGTTCACTCATAAATAAAAATGGGTGTCTTCTTCTCCAACCCAGATCATATCTCTCCTTCGAACAAGAGCATTGGTTGAGAGAGGAGAGAGAGGTGGATAATTTAGTCGTAGGAGGTGGACTCAGATGGATAGTCACGAGATTAGGGAGAAAAGGAGTCAGTCGAGATGGGCGGAGACGGGCCCAGATCAATAGTTGCGGGCCAAGATTAGGTGGAAAGTGGTAGCCGAACATCTGATTATTGGAGAAGATAGGATTAAATTATGTTTGTCTGGGAAACCGAACGAGACCTTAGATTACTTAATTTAAATAATCAATTACTACTATATATCCTCAAATTATGTTTAAAATCAACAACAGTGGGGCTACATCTGTTCTTCCAACTCCCATGGGTTCGGAATAGCACAACCTCTCGTACCGCATCACTACAACTGAGGAGGCTTCAATGTATTTCGGTGGCTTGCCCTCCCGGGTCTACTTCTTCCATCATCGTCTAATCGTCCATCTCTTCCTCATCAAGATCATCTTTTGTAGGATGGTAACCCAAATGATGTTGCATTTGCTTTCTTTCCAATTGCGTTCCCCCCACTCCCCTCGGCTATTGTGGCGAGTGTGGGGCTGTATTGCTTTCTCCACAAGATAATCGAAGGCACAATTTATCCTTGACAAGAATACGCCACTCCATAACATCCCAGAATTGAATTCGAGTCGCATTCATCCAATAACTTTGTAAAGCAGAAATTGTTTGAGAAGTAATAACTTCACTCATAATCAGGCCCAGATTCTAGATAGCAAGTGCAAATAAAAAAGAAGCATTCACAATCTAAAATGACGAGGAAGACGACCACATGTACTCTGCAGCCTCAAAATCTCTTGTGCAAATCCTTGATTACCAGTCAGCATCAGTCCATTCAGAACACGATTGAAGGTAAGCCTTCGTGGCATGAATCCTCGATCAACCATTTCTATCAACAGCTTCCCAGCAACCAACAAGTCATCAGACTTCTTCCGTACAAACATTGAGCCAATCAAGATATTGTATGTATCCAAATTAGGCAAACAAGAACCACCATTCATCTTGCCAAAAATCTCTAATGCCCTTTCAAGTTTACCATCCTCACAACAATACCTAATGACAACATTATATGTTTGAATTGTTGGTTCGCAATCATCTTTCATTTTATGCATATACTCAATAGCCATATCAATTTTTTCAGCGTGGCACAATCCTCTAATAATCACATTGTAGGTAGTTGCACTTGGCACATAACCTTTCATCAACATATCCTCGAATACTACAATGGCCTTTTCAACAGAATCCTTCTTGCACAAAACTTGGATTAGGGCAGTATAAGTTGCGACTGAAGGTAGCACACCAGCTCCAATCATCTCATCAAATACTTTCCTCGACTTCTCAACCTCACCTGCCACACCAAACCCATGAATGACTGTTGTGTAGGTCACAACATCAATCTCAATTTTCCTTTTCTTCATTTCCAAGAAAAACTCCCACCCTTCCTTAATCTGCCCAGCTCTAAAATAACCTTTAAGGAGTATATTATATGTGGTCAATGTTGGTTCCACGCCCCTTTCAACCATCTCCCTCATAACTTCTAAGGCTCGTGGAGTTTGCTTCTTTACACAAAACCCATTTGCAATAATATTGTAACAGACCACATCAGCTCTAAACCTTCCCCTGAATACTTTTAAAAGCCCATATGCCATCTCTGCCCGTTTCGACTTGCACAATACATCAAGCAATGCATTAAATGACTTCAAATCTTGCTGGCAGCCATGTTCATGCATAGACAGAAATATCTTCACAGCCTTATCAGCCTTTCCAGCAGAGACATAGCGCTCCATCATGATAGCAAAGGTTTTAGGGGATGGACCCAATCTCATGGATCTCATCTTGCATTCAAGGGTCCACATGGTTTTGTAGTCTCGTATTCGTGCAGAGATGTCAATAGCATGGTCAAAAGCAATAGCTGAGTGTGCATAAGATGGGTGGTCTTCAACAAGTTTAAAGAATTGAAGGGCTTTAGGGCCATGGTTCCAGAGGCGTTTAAGAATTGCTTGGACTAAACCTGGAGTCCACGGAGAAACACTGTTGATGCATTGTGCTAGTGACTCTGGATTGTTTGATTGGAGTAATAGATTAGTGATGGTGACAGGGTCTGGCACCAGGAACGGAAAGTTGCTGGATGGGGTATTCAGAGTTTTAATGTTATGGACTTTGGAAGCTATGTTGGGTAGGGACATTATTTGGTTTGAAGATAAAAGTCCATATACATTGGTTGAAAAGGGATCACCTGTCAATAATAACACATCAAGGTCAAGGATGAGTAAACAATGGTTGGGAAAGAGGAAAATTCAAAATAGTAAATGAAATGACAATGAAAGAGAGAATAGAAATCAGGAAAGAAAACAAGAGAAAAGGATAGAGTGCCAATATTTAAGTGAGAGAGATGTGCACAAGGAAAACTGGAAAAGATACAAGTGAAGTATTAAACCTTCCCAAAAGGAATAATTAAGGTGCACAACATAAAAATAGTGATGAACTTCAATGGATGAAAATGTATTCAAACATAACTATCAGCCAAACAAAACAAATGCAAGGAAAATTAACACGTCTAGATTTTCTTCTGCAATCTGCCCTAACATAAAAACGTTCAGTTTTGGGGCTAGCCCGTGGAGTCGTGGACCAGTAAATTTATGCAAAAATGAGCTTCATGTATTGAGTACTCCATATAAAGAAATCATTCTAAATCTAGTTGGAAAAGATAGAGCTCAAATATCAACTTTAAGCTAAACTGTAACTGAAATTATAGGCTGCCTCATTTCTTTTTCTCTTCTCCATTTCACAATTCAAGGATTTTCATATTTCATGCTTTAAAGATTAATATCAAACCAAAGAAAGCAATAGCATAACATCTCTTAGCCTACATAAAGGAATTTCTCGTTTTTTTAAACCAAAACAATCACAAAATCTGAACTTCCATTCTATTTATTCATAACACAAGCCTAAGAGATGATTTAATCACGAACAAGATCAATTCTTGCTCAAAATTATTGAATCTAAAATTGGGGATAAACCCAGTTCTACAATTGAAGCAGAAATTGAAGGCAATATGGGTATAGGATAGTTGCTTACATAATTTGGGGGCACGACATGCATAGAGTTGCCGGAATCCGGCGACAACAAATTTGGAATCAAGTTCGAACAGCTGGTACAGAGAGAGAAGAGGCGTGGTATATGCTTACCTTCTACTGTCGGAGGAGGCGAGGCGGAGAGCGACTGAGATTGGAAAGAGGCGAAGTCGGAAAGTTTTAAAAATGTGCTGTAAAAGAAAATAACAATAAAAAATCTAACAAACATAAATGAAAAAGTAAACGAACTATTTTTAGAAAATGAACTTCATTTTTTTAAAGAATTTTTTTATATAAATGGATGTGACTAGTTTTATGAGATAGGAGTGAGAGTATTACAGTATATTTTATAATAAAATATAAAGTAATTAATTTAAAAAATGTGTATTAAAATACAGTAAAAATGAAACACGCAGTATTAAAAAACGATTATAAATGTCAAGTTTTTCTTTATTTAAGATTATAATTTGCATGTGAATGAGGAGTATTTAATATCCGAGTAATGCAGAGTGGCATAAAATAAGTACTCGTATGCCGTTTGTGTTGTTTAAATTTTACAAAAATAAGTAATATCAAATTTCAATTTTGTGGGAAATTGTTGAATAATCAGCGTCCGCGTTGGTGTACGCCGTGTTGAGAGTTGAAACCCACATTCCATTCTTATTTGTTATTAGAGCATCCACAATAGCGCCTAGCGCACCGCCTAGCCGAGCGCCGGCGCTAGGCGGTGCGCTAGGCGATCTATTGCAACCGCCTAGCGGATTTCGCGATAAAAAACCGCCTAGCGCTCGGCGGTTCCGCGGCGCTAGGCGATCCGCTAGGCGCTATTGCAGAGTCCGGATCGCCTAGCGCACCGCCTAGCGCGAATTTTTATTTTTTTATTTTTCCAAAACACTATATATACGCGACTTGCCTGTCATTTTCATTCGCACCACTTGTATTAACGAGTACTCTCTCTATCAAAATTTCTATACAAGATCAACAACGGTAAATGGATCTCAACAACGAGCCAACTTCAGGGAGTAGCGCGTCTCAAACTCCCCCGATCCCCGTGGGAGGTGGATGGAGTCAGATGCCCCCATACTACAACATGTACCCGTGGCAGCAGATGATGCCCGGGATGGCAGCGGGGGGGAGTCCGCCGGGGGCGTTTCCGGCGACGTCGGGGTGGGCACCCAGTGTCCAGATGCAGGGGTGGGCACCCGGCATGCAGATGATGCCCGAGGGGGTACCGGCGACGCAGGGGACGCCCGCGACACAGGAGACGCCGGGGGACATCTATCGCCCCAATATTGATTTTTCGACTGGTTCGTCGCACACATCGACGCCAACGGAGGCTGCGCCTCCGGCCCAGTTTGACACTTTCTCCTTCGATGAGTTGGGGTTAGATCTTTCCGGTGTTCCGGATGCTCCCGTTCAAACGGGGGGTGCAGAGCGGGGTCGGGGCGCCCCAAAGAAGAAAGGCAAGGGGAAAAGGGTCGGCGAGTCCTCGCAGCCGGGTGAGGACGACAACTCGGTACGGAGGAGGTGGACGGACGCGGAGAACGTCGCACTGTCCAAGGCGTGGGTGAGTGTTTGCGACGATCCTCTCGTTTCGAACAACCAGAGGATCGTCAACTTGTGGGGCAAGATAGCAGCAGCCTACCAGAGGTTTTGCCCGGAGGGGAGGCCACGCAATGGGGAGGATTGCCGGAAGGCATGGGACCGAATCAGGGTTGCAGTCTCCTGATTTTCGGGCTTGTACACCAACGCCCTCCGCATGATGAGCAGTGGGCAAACTGAGGACGACTGCAGGAGGATAGCGGAGAAAGCCTTCCCCATGAAGGGGGTGTACAAGGACTTCACCTACTGGAACTGCTATCTTGTGCTGAACGACTCCGAGAAGTTCCGAGTATGTGTCGACTCTGGCTGGCCGAAGAAGCAACGGCTGAACTATTCTGGTGATTTCAGCGGCAGTAGCGGTGGTTCCCACGACCTCCCTGAGACGGCCCAGGAGGTCCCGACCTCTAGTTCGTTTGCTCGCCGTACTCGCCCGGTTAGGCACAGGCGGGCTCAACGGGAGGCGAGGGGGGTTGCCGGGGGTTCACAAGAGGTCCAGTCGGCATCCCCCTTGGCCAATCCACAGCGGATCTCAAATTTTTCGCGCGTCAACAAACGCGCGCTCAGATGGTCAAGGCGATGGCCGAATGGCGGGCGGCGGTGGACCCCGTGGAGAAGAGTTTGCTTCAAACATTGCTCCTGAGCATACAGGAGGATTTGGAGGCGGCACGGAGGGAAGCTGCCGGGAGTAGAGGCGACGGCGATGGTGGCGGAGGTGATGGTGGCGACAGCGACGGAGGAGACGACGATGGCGACGAGGAGTGAATTATTGTACTTTTTTTTAATTATTGTACTTTTTTTAATTATTGTAATATTTTTAAATTATTGTACTTTTTAAATTTTTAATAGTATTATTAATGTTTCCCGTATATGTCTCGTAAATTAAATTCTGTATATTGTGTGATTGTTAATTATGTCATTTTATATAATTGTTATTAGTGATGTGGCTATTGATGTGGCTGCGCTATTTATGATGTGCCTAGGCTATGGCTGGGCTATTTATGATGTGGCAGGAGGATTTTTAGTGCTGATGATGTGGCAGTGGCTAGGCTATGGCTGAGCTATTGCTGGGCTATTCCTATGGTGGATGGCCTTATTAGAGCATCTCCAATAACCGGCGTCACCACCGCGACGCCGATTTTTCGCCCACGCTGGTTTGACGCCGAACCATTGGAACCGGCGTGGGCGAAATCGGCGTCAAAATCGGCGTCGCCATGCCGATTCCCGCGCTGACGCCGGTTCCGACACCGATCCTCACGGGCGCCATTGTGCGTCCCGGATCGGCGCCAAACCGGCGTCGAATTAAAATTTTTTTTTTGTTTTTCGAAAACACTATGTATACGCGCGTTGAACCTCGGTCGTTCGGTCGCCGACCTCGCCCGGTTGGGCAAAGGCGGGCGCAGCAGGTTGCGAGGGGGGGCACCCCGAGTTCCCAGGACGTCCATTCGGCATCCCCCTCGGCAGGTCTACCGAGGAGCTCAAATTCTTCGCGCGCCAACAAACGCGCGCTCAAATGGTGAAGACCTTAGCCGACTTCCAAGCGGCGGTGGACCCCGAGGTGAAGGATTTTCTTCGTGTATTGCTCCAGAGCCAGCGTGAAGAATTGGAGGCGATGAGGAGGGACACCGGCGGGAATAGCCGCGGCGTAGGTGGCGACGGAGGCGGCGGCGACGACGGTGAAGAAGCGCTGGGCGACGACGGAGACGAGGACGGCGGCGATGAGTGATTTTGTTTTACTTTTTTAAATTAATGTACTTTTTAATTTTTGTACTTTTTTTATATTATTGTACTTTTTTTTTAAAGTAATGTACTTTTTAAATTTTAATATTATTATTCGAATTTTCCCTATTTGTCTCGTAAATTAAATTCCGTATGTTGATGTGGATATGTAGTGTGAAGGCTATGTGAGGGCTATTTGATGTCCAGTTAATGTGGCAAGCTGATGTGGCAGGAGAATTGTAGTGCTGATGATGTGGCAGTGTGAAGGCTATTTGATGGCTATTTGACGTCCGTGCTTATTGAAGATGCTCTTATATCAGGCAGCAGCACACCCACACTGTGATTCTTGAATATAGAATCCCAATCAACTCAACTCAGCTCAGCTCAACTCGTATGGATTATCGTACCGACACTCTCTAGGCCCCACCTACCCTCCATCCAACCGCTCTCCCTCCTCCTTCCCCACAAATCTAAATCCCCACCTTCCACTCAGATCCAATCCAAGCAACCCCTCCTCTACTCCTACACACACTACCACTACCACTACCTTATCCCCGCCCCTGATTGGCAAACAATAGATACATTTGTTTTTCCAAAATTGAAATGGTGGAGGCGCAGTCGTGGACGACTCGCAGGGGCAGCAACCCCCGCTTCGAGCCCCCCACCCCCGACCTAGTCGTCAACATCCCCACCACCCCGACCGCCGAGATCCGGCAGCAGCAGTACCTCATCTCCCCCTCCCTGATCACCGCCTCCGCCGTGGCCGCCTGGTACCTCTCCAACATCGGCGTCCTCCTCCTCAACAAGTACCTCCTCAGCTTCCACGGCTTCCGCTACCCCATCTTCCTCACCATGCTCCACATGCTCTCCTGCGCCGCCTACAGCCTCCTCGCCATCAAGTGGCTCCACCTCGTCCCCTTCCAGCACATCCACAGCCGCCGCCAGTTCCTCAAAATCCTCGCCCTCTCCGCCATCTTCTCCTTCTCCGTCGTCTGCGGCAACACCTCCTTACGATACCTCCCCGTCTCCTTCAACCAGGCCATCGGCGCCACCACCCCCTTCTTCACCGCCATCTTCGCCTTCCTCATCACCTGCCACAAAGAGTCCGCCGAGGTCTACCTCGCCCTCGTCCCCGTCGTCCTCGGCATCGTCCTCGCCAGCAACAGCGAGCCCCTCTTCCACCTCTTCGGCTTCCTCATGTGCATCGGCTCCACCGCCGGCCGAGCCCTCAAATCGGTCGTCCAAGGCCTCCTCCTCACTTCCGAAGGAGAAAAGCTCCACTCCATGAATCTGCTCCTCTACATGGCCCCCATGGCCGCCGCGATTTTGCTCCCCTTCACATTGTACATAGAAGGGAATGTGCTCGCCCTCACCATACAAAAGGGGAGACAAGACGGATTCATGGTCTTCCTCCTCATCGCCAATGCCACCGTCGCCTATTTAGTCAATTTGACCAATTTCTTGGTCACCAAATACACCAGCGCGCTCACGCTGCAGGTGCTCGGGAACGCCAAGGCGGCCGTGGCCGCCGTCGTGTCGGTGCTGATTTTTAGGAATCCGGTGACGGTGATGGGGATGATGGGATTCGCAATCACGATAATGGGGGTGATTCTTTACAGCGAGGCAAGGAAGAGATCCAAAATTACAGCTCATTGACAGCTGTAAATTAGAAGGGATGAGATTCATTATAATGGCATGCTTACTTTTTCAATTCTTTTTTTTTTTGAATTACTACATTAGATTGAATCAATCGTCGTTGGGTTTGGTTATTTATTGTTGTTGTATAGGAAAAGAATTCCGTTTTTTTGTATACTGATTTATAGTATAATGAAAATGGCGAGGGGATGAGAGAATAAATATGTCTCTTTTACTTTTCCCTTTGCTATCAATTTGTATCTTCTTTGCGGAAAATTAGTAATTCCACCACATTGAGTCAGCCATTCCTTTAGTATTTATTGTCAATTTAGTTTTCGAGTTTCTTCTTTTGTTACTAAGATTTTGTAGAATGCATAGTTTACTACAGATGACGAAACTGAGATACTACGAAAATGGATGGTAGTAAAGAAAATATGCATTGCTTGAAATGTAGTACGTACTATAACAAGAATGAGAGCTACAAAATAGGCAAAAATGTTGTTTGATCATAATGTTCATAAAAAATGAGTTTTGAAAGCTCATTTTATTGTTCTCTTGTGTATCAAAACTACATACAGCTTAAATTATCACATCGATCGTGGTCGGGTACTTGATGTAGTTGGTAAAGATTTGGATTAATCATATAAAATGTTAGTTACTAGCAAGTGGACCTAAACTCTAAATTAGTTTAAATGGTTGGATTCCACTCTAAGAAAGCCTTCCAAGATTAGGTTTAGTACTTTTGTTAATTTTGAGTTACTTATTGGGGGCCTACTGTTGGATTCATGTTTATCTAATGTAGAAGTGGGACTATGTGACCACATCCATTTGGGAAATGATATTAAAGGAAACTTCCTTGTCAATTATGAGGTGGTTGAGTCTTTATTCAACTGTTGGGACATTGCTCAATTATATTGTTATTTTCTTTAGTTTGCATATTTCTGGTTACGGTTGATATTCAACAAATTATGAGATTTATAAGAGAAAGAGAGTGACCAACTCTTCTCTTATTAATAGGTTTGTCGCAAGTACAATGTCACTTCGGGTTTGCTTTGTGATGGAGAGTACTACATAGCATTAACAAAACTAGCTAAATGAAGAAGGGGGGAAATTTTTGAAATGTTGGCATACTAAGGGCAATGAGATTTGATAAAAATTTGAATCTTAAACATTAGCATTGTTCACATTTAATCTTACCGTCCGCATCTATGTTTCCATAATTAGTTCAATTTTAAACACTCGAATTTTGTCTTTTCACTGTTAATTAGTTTTGAATTGTGAGATTGTGAGTGTAATGGAAAAATCAAAACTTCATTAATAAAAAACGGAAAATACTACTTCCATCCACAAAATATAGATAAAGTTAGTAGATGACATGAGTTTTAATGTGTAATTGATAAAATAAAAGAGAGAGAAAAGTTGATGGAAGTAGTGCTAGTGGATTGTGGGATCCACCTTTAGAATGATGTATAGGGTTAGTATTTTTTTTACTATAACTTTTCATATTTAGAATTGCTCTAATTTTAATGGACACCCCAAAATGATAAAAAATTAATCTATTTTTTTGAACAGAGATAGTACATAATAAAACATTTTATATTCCAACACTAAACGGAACAAACCGGCTCACCCATATGCTTGCCTAAGCATGCCGCTGTGGTTTCCCTACAATGTTGTTTAGTGGCGTTAGAGATGCCCACCGGTTCCGGTTCCGGCGGTTAACCGGCGAACCGGAACCGTGGCAATTTTTCCGAACCGGAACCGTCGCAATTCGGGTCGCGGTCCGGTTCAGGTTCATGATTTTTCGAACCGGAACCGTCACCGAACCGGCGGTTCGGGACGGTTCGGAACCGCCGGTTAACCGGCGGAACCGCCGGTTCGGGCGCGTAAATCAAGGCGTCAGGGATGGGGCTGACGGCGGCAGCTTTTCAGCGGCAAAACCGGCCGGTTTCGGCGGTTTTTGGACCGGAAACCGGCGGTTAACCGTGAAAACCGGCGGTTCCGGCGGTTTTCCGCCAAAACCGCCGGTTTTTCCGGCGGTTTAGGCGGTTCCGGTTCGGAACCGGCGGTTTCGCGGTTCGGTTGTATTTTTTTTTAATTTGAAATTTGGATTTATACAACAAATTGGAACAAGACAATGTATAATTCAAATAGAAATACGGCGAATAAGGAAGAAATGATATCTATTTTATTGTGTTTGAGTTGTAAGTTGTAACGGACAACGATACATTACAATTTACAATATGTATACAAGTATACAACATACAATAATGTAATATAAATTTGAAATTTGGACTTATACAATAAATTGGAACAAGATAATGGATAATTTAAATTGAAATAAGACGAATATGATGAAAATGATATCAATTTTATTGAATTTGAGTTGTAACGGACAACGATACATTACAATTTACAATACATATACAAGTATACAACATACAATAATGTAATATAAATTTGAAATTTGGACTTATACAATAAATTGGAACAAGAGTACAAGACAATGTATAATTTAAATTGAAATAAGACGAAGAAGGTGAAAATGATATCAATTTTATTGAATTTGAGTTGTAACGGACAACGATACATTACAATTTACAATACATATACAAGTATACAACATACAATAATGTAATATAAATTTGAAATTAAATTCTTCCATTTCCCCCCATTTTTTAATCTATAAATACCCCCCTATATTCTCATTTACATTCACCACACTCTTATGTTAATAAGAGTTTCTCTCTTCAATCTCTCAATTCTCTCTCTTTGTCTCCAATTTCTCATTTGTGCTATTGTGCTTCCATTTAATTACTCAAGTGCTACTCTTATTACGCATTGTTATACACTTATACTTGTTCCCGTAGTTCTTCCATTTTTCCCTCCATTTCATGTTTTTTTATTTGTAAATTATATTACATTGTTGTATGTTGTATACTTGTATATGTATTGTAAATTGTAATGTATCGTTGTCCGTTACAACACAAATTCAATAAAATTGATATCATTTTCATCTTATTCGTCTTATTTCAATTTAAATTATCCATTGTCTTGTTCCAATTTATTGTATAAGTCCAAATTTCAAATTTATATTACATTATTGTATGTTGTATACTTGTATATGTATTGTAAATTGTAATGTATCGTTGTCCGTTACAACTCAAATTCAATAAAATTGATATCATTTTCACCTTCTTCGTCTTATTTCAATTTAAATTATCCATTGTCTTGTACTCTTGTTCCAATTTATTGTATAAGTCTAAATTTCAAATTTATATTACATTATTGTATGTTGTATACTTGTATATGTATTGTAAATTGTAATGTATCGTTGTCCGTTACAACTCAAATTCAATAAAATTGATATCATTTTCACCTTCTTCGTCTTATTTCAATTTAAATTATCCATTGTCTTGTACTCTTGTTCCAATTTATTGTATAAGTCCAAATTTCAAATTTATATTACATTATTGTATGTTGTATACTTGTATATGTATTGTAAATTGTAATGTATCGTTGTCCGTTACAACTCAAATTTAATAAAATTGATATCATTTTCATCATATTCGTCTTATTTCAATTTAAATTATCCATTATCTTGTTCCAATTTATTGTATAAGTCCAAATTTTAAATTTATATTACATTATTGTATGTTGTATACTTGTATACATATTGTAAATTGTAATGTATCGTTGTCCGTTACAACTCAAACTCAATAAAATAGATATCATTTCTTCCTTATTCGCCGTATTTCTATTTGAAGTATACATTGTCTTGTTCCAATTTGTTGTATAAATCCAAATTTCAAATTTTAAAAAAAATACAACCGAACCGCGAAACCGCCGGTTCCGAACCGGAACCGCCTAAACCGCCGGAAAAACCGGCGGTTCCGAACCGGAACCGGAACCGCCGGTTTTCGAACCGGAACCGGAACCGGAACCGTGAAATAGCCTCACGGTTCGGTTCCGGTTCCGCCTTCGACCGAACCGGAACCGGCGGTTCCGAACCGGAACCGCCGGTTCGTGAACCGTGGGCAACACTAAGTGGCGTAGTCAAGTTGGAGCTTAAACTATAGACCAAAGATATACTCCCTTCGTCCCGAAATAGGAGTCATTTTAAGTTATGACACAGATTTTAAGAAATGTAAAGAAAAATGAGTAGAATAAGTTAGTTGATTATGAGTTCCACTTATATATATTACTCCCCCCGTCCCGGCTAAGATGACACATTCCTTGGCCGGCACGTGATTTTAGGAGTTATTGGTTATAGTGTTTAATTGAAGAGAAGAAAGGTGGGTGAGAGTATTAAAATAGAGAGAGAAAGAAAGATGAATATTTGAATATGAGTGAAAAAAATTGTTGGTATATTAATTGGAAAGAGAAAGTTTCCAAAAAAGGAAATGTGTCATCTTAGTTGGGACAAACTAAATAGGAAAACATGTCATTTTAAGCGGAATGAAGGGAGTAGTTTTATAACAAAATGTGAGTGGAATAAGTTGGTGGAATGTATGACCTACTTATCATTTATAGTAAAAGTGAAATATGACTCTTATTGCGTGATGTACCAAAATGACAAAACATGACTCTTATTATAAGATGGAGGGAGTACAAAATTCTATGGCTTAGGGCTGCAAGGATTTACTCCACTGTATTACCGAGACCTCTTTTGCCAACGATCTTGTGAGATGGTTAGTCTTACTGGAACAGACAAATTACAAGGAATACAAGAGATGCAAAAAACATGTATAGTACAAGTCATACACACGATACATCATACAACACATCCATACACCATCCGAGAGCTCTAAATCGATCAAGCAAAGTAAGACAAGGAATCAAGGAAGATTGAATTCGTTAGAATTCTTCACGAGAGTTTATATAATTTGCTTTATGTTAACTATATTTTCACTTGTATTTGATGTAGTTTATTTTTCTATGAATAGATAAAACTCTTAGATAAAGGTGAAAAAAAATACTGGAAAACTAATGCATGTTTCATTTATTAGAAACATACATTACATTTATATTAAAATTTGTTGGAATATTTGGAGGAACTATGAAAGGCCCAAATCGGATAACCTCTATACCGAGAAGTTAAAGAATTTCTAAAACTTGATTTAGTTCTGTGCCCATGAAGTCACTAAATTTCTATAGCTAAACACTACGAAACAATTGCAAAAAATAAAAGGGATAACGAATTTGCTATAAAAAGTTGTGCATTATTTGACATTTAGCCCTACAATGGATCTTTGACCAAATATTTCATGGATATTAGCCAGAGTAAATATTTCATGGGCGGAGAGACTTCAGCAGCAGCCGAAGCACTCGGACGCGAGGCAGAAGATCCGGACACGGGGGGCGGGGCTGGTCCATCGGCCGGGGACGTCACGGTGAGGGCGAGCCTCATCCCCTCAGAGCAATCTTTATACATGCCGCTAATATACCACTGCGTACCTAGGGATGTTAGTGGAACGACGTCGAATCCGCTCGATAATGTGTTTTCTGCTGCACTCGAATATATACAACGTTGGAACTCACTTCCATTCACCTTTATAACGTTGTGCTCTTGCGGTGTATACATGAAGGCTGCAATCAACATTAAATGTTACACTACTTGGATAATTATTAAAAGATAAATTATGGAGTAATAGGAGTAATAAATTAAATGTATATATTTTGTAGGAGTAAAAACAAAAAGAGCTACTTAGTTAAATAAATAAAAATAACACTTTTTCCTTTTTGTCTTTTTAATTAATATAATGACAATCATAAAACCTATTAGTGGAATCGAATGATGACCAAAATGCTTTAATGGTAAATTTATTACATTTTGCCTACAATTTGCATCTAGAAAGCTAATAATTAACGACAAAAATGCTTAATGATAAATTTATTACATTTTGCCTAAAATTTGCATCTGGAAAGCTTTTTTTAATTGTGAACGACAATCCAATCTACAAAGACTCTTGTGATGTGAATTAAGGGTAAAACAACCGCATATTTAGCCTTAAAATCAGTTAATTTTTATATGACCATATGGTTTACTTTAAATATTACTCCCTCGTCCCATAAAAATATGGCAATAGATATGACACGAGCATTAAGATAAAATTGGTAAAGTAAGAGTGAGAGAGGAGAATAGTATGATAAAGTAAGCGAGAGGGAGAGAATGATACTTAGTTAAAGTAGTGTTAGTGGATAGTGAAACCTATAGTATTAAATTGAAGTAACTTTCTAAAAATTGAATGCACATATTTTTGTGGGACAGACGAAAATGAAAAGTGTACACGGAAGGAGTGTTATTGTAAGTATGTTATACATTTATTTTGAGTCTATATCTCATAAGTTGTTATTAATTTCACAAGTTATTCATAAACTCAAGCCCAACTTATTTATTTATTTATTTATTTTGCATATAATTAGTGTATTCGGTAAATTCTTTGAAAAGAAATGCAGAAATGAAAAAAGTACATACTGATGGAGTCACCGACATGAAAATATCGAGCGTCCACCCAAGCTGTGTATGCAATGCCTGTATTCCAGCCGTTGTTGTCTCCAACAATATGATCGACGCCCAAAGCTGCTGTAATTATCATAGTCATCAATAAAAACTTCAACCCCATTTCCAACGCCCATATATTAATTGCCATCTTATTATTTGGTTATGTTTGTGATTTCTATATGAGCGGACAGGATAATACTGCAAAATATAAAATATTAAGATCCATAAAATTACACATGTAATAGCAGGCGGCGAGATATTTTATGTTCGGAGGTAATATCATATTCGAATTATGCATAAGTTGTAACGAAGATTAAATAAAAATACATAGTTATACGTGATACAAATTTGAGGTGGACAATGGACTTGCAATCTTGCATTATTACCTAACAATACCCTTACACTCTTTTTTTAAAATATACTAATTCTGATTTTTTATAAGTTTGTTATTAGGCTAAATAGAAATGAGACTTATCTTGATAACTATATAGACTACACATGAATATTCATGTAGAATGTTCCGAAGGCTTTGTATACAAGACCAAATACTTATTGCTGAAATAAAAGTTACAGTAAAACAAAAGGGATTAGAAATCTACTTCGTTAATAGTAATAATCAACAATACTACTCCCTCCGTCCCTTAAATATTACTATCACAATTTGATCGGGCACATATTTTAAGAAATGTAATAAAAAATAGATTTAAAAAATTGGTTGGAGGTGGATCCTACTTTTAAAATATTAGTTTTATAATAAAATGTGAGTGATAATAAGTTAGTGAAATGTGTGGTTCATTATAAAAAATAGTAAAAAATTAAAAATGATAAATTTTGTGAGACGACAAAAATGAAAAAATGTGATAAAATTTTAGAGAGAGATGAAGTAAGTGATAGCAGAAATAATAATTGTTTTGATTAAAATGAAAATGCCGCAAAAAGTAGCATATTCTACCAAAGTCCATCTGAGACTCAATCCGACTTGCTCTGGTCATGGGCCTGGTTCGTATAAGTTGTTCATCAAGTTTAGTGGGCCTTAACAATGTAGTAGCTTTAATGGTAAAATGGTTAATTTAACTGAAGAGTAAAGACCAAAATTGGTCCTGAACATATGCCCATTTTATCATTTTGATCCTAAACATTATCTTTTGAATTTTTTGGTCCTGGACATTTCAAATCGGATCACAATTGGTCCTCCGTTAACAATTCCGTTAATATTTAACGGTTAACGATTTTAATCACAATTTTGACCAACTTAAACAATTTTTAATTATTTAATCATCAAAATTTTATTTAAATAAAATCATAAATAATTTGATTATTTAAAAATTGTTTAAGTTGTAATAAATAATTTATGATTTTTTGATAAACACAATTTTGACCAACTTAAACAATTTTTAATCATCAAAATTATTATTTTTAAATAAAATCATAAATAATTTAATTATTTAAAAAATGTTTAATTGTAATAAATAATTTATGATTTTTTATGATAAACACAAATTTGACCAACTTAAATAATTTTTAATTATTTAATCATCAAAATTATTTTTTTAAATAAAATCATAAATAATTTTGTTATTTAAAAATTGTTTAAGTTGGAATAAATAATTTAATTATTTAAAAATTATTTAATTATTTCTAATAAATAATTTATGATTTTATTTAAAAAAATAATTTTGATGATTAAATAATTAAAAATTGTTTAAGTTGGTCAAAATTGTGATTAAAATCGTTGACCGTTAAATATTAACGGAGTTGTTGACGGAGGACCAATTGTGATCCGATTTGAAATATCCAGGACCAAAAAATTCAAAAGATAAAGTTTAGGACCAAAATGATAAAATGGACATATGTTTAGGACCAATTTTGGCCTTTACTCTTAACTGAAACTAAATATCTCTAGTTGAATATGCTTATGTATGATTTTTAAATTTAATGCGACATTTGGAGAGAGGTGTTAAAAATACTAAAAAAGAAAACTCAGTTAATTAAATTTCAAGACATACTCATTGAATAATACTCCTTCAGTTCGTGATTAATTATCTTAATTTCACTCTCATGAGATTTTAATTTTAAGAGATGTAATACTCCGTATTAAGTTAGTGGAAAAAATTAGTGAAATGTGATTCATACTTTTATTTGTAAATGATTGTAAAGACCATTACCAAGAGAATTATTTGCAAACAAATGAATAAAAAAATATGAGACAATTATTCGCAGGCAAATAAAATATGTCCCACAGTAAAATAATCACTTGAAACATGTTTTATTAAGCAATAACAAACTTTATGTTTTGGCAGTGAGCACCAAAATAGAAACCGAAAAAAAAGAAGAAAAGAAGAATGACAGCAGCTGTGGATGATGGTAGCAAATAAAGATGACTTAAAAAGCCATGACCATGGAGAAGGCAGCCGCTACAGAAGCAGCCATCCACACCAACGAGCCGGTAGCCGGTGCACTCGATGGGGCGGGGGCCGGGGCTCCCGCCTCAACAGAGACGACGAGCTTCATCCCACCGTCACAGTGACCTTCCTTGCCGCAAATGTACCACCTCTTCCCTGGCGCGTCAAGGGCAATCTTGTCATTTCCGCTGTTGTAAGGGCCTCTTAGTGCACCCGACTTGTTGCACGCTTTGAAATCAGCTCCACTTACCTGAATTACATTGTGATCTTCTGCAGGATACATGAAAACTACAACCAACACAATTAGTATTTACATTCTCTCTTATCAACATTCAAAAAAGAGATAGTAGAACGCAAAAAAGGAGATTAAACATACTTAGATTGTCTCCAACTACGAAGGTTTTCCCGGCTGCCCATTCAGTGTAGTTAACCTTTAACTTCCAACCTTCACCCTCTCCAACCATATAGTCCACGGCCAAAGCCGGAGCCATGGCGGCAGCGATCAGGAGAGTGATCAACAAAGCTTTTGTTGCCATATCTCTTTGGAAGCTTTGTTAATCAGAGTTATTAGTTATTTGGATGTTTTGTTGGAGATAATAATTAAGATAGTTGGAATGGCATATATATATATATATATGGATTGTGAAATGGTATAATTCGATTGGAGAAGTAAAATTAGAACATTTGCCGGCTAAGAGCAGCAGAATACATAGTCTTGGTAATTCCCCCTAACAATGCAAATGTCAAGGCTGTAATAGATATGCCTAGGTTAGATAAATCCAAAACATAGGTACTGTATGGTTTCGGCTTTAACGAAGTATATTCAAAGGGTTTAACAAGATAATCAATCGGTTAGATCGAGGTTGTTTCGTGAAACTAAAGAATAATTATATATATATATATATATATATATATAGAGGTTAGTGATCAAGATATAACTAATCTTAAGTGTATAACTAGAGAACAAATCTCAGCCACACATCTTAATACTCTAAATTAATCCTATGGCTTAAAGAAACTTTCATATTTTTATGAAAAAAAACTTGTCCAAAGGCATTTTGGGAACTCAATACATGAATGTGAATATGCCAAGTGACTGTCGGGCTCGGTTGTGACCCTCCGCCTCCCCACCGCCGCCCACTCCGACGCCTTCTCAGACGGCTCCGGCGGCTGCACCGCCGCCGTCGGTGGTGATCTCGTCGACTTCTTCGGCTTCGACATTGTATGCATAGTCCGTCGGTGGCTATACCTCTACATCGGACTCACCGGGACCAGAGTCGGCACAGCGCGATCAGCCCTCCAGGGGGCGCCTTAGCTAGGAAGCTTATGCCTCTTACCCAAATGCAGACACCTAAGCTATACATTTTTTATTTTGTTATCGATGGTAACTCACGATAATGACCTCTATTATTAATGACATCCTTGATCTCACTTGATCATATTTAATAATTTATAGAGTAGTATCTATTGCGTGTAATTTCGCTTTACGTCATTTATAATCATTTTATGTTGTGTTTTTTTTTATTAAGATTCCATTCTTGTTACATCGATGATTGCGACCAAGTAATAAGAATTAAGAATATAGTGTATGAGTATGATTTTACTTCACTGTTGTTAATAAAACACATCACTCTTAGCATGATTTTACTTCACTGTTGTTAATAAAACACATCACTCTTATTATGATTTTACTTCACTCTTGTTTACAAAACACATCACTCTTAGCATGATTTTACTTCACTCTTGTTTACAAAACACATCACTCTTAGCATGATTTTACTTCACTCTTGTTTACAAAACACATCAATCTTAGCATGAATTTACTTCGCTCTTGTTTACAAAACACATTACTCTTATTATGATTTTACTTCACTATTGTTTACAAAACACATCACTCTTAGCATGATTTTACTTCACTCTTGTTTACAAAACACATCACTCTTAGCATGATTTTACTTCACTCTTGTTTACAAAACACATCACTCTTAGCATGATTTTACTTCACTCTTGTTTACAAAACACATCACTCTTATTATGATTTTACTTCACTCTTGTTTACAAAACACATCACTCTTAGCATGATTTTACTTCACTCTTGTTTACAAAACACATCACTCTTATTATGATTTTACTTCACCCTTGTTTACAAAACACATCACTCTTAGCATGAATCGGGGAGAGCAGTTGCAGAAATTAAGAAGAAAGAAGCCGTGTCCAAAGCTGGTGCATCTTTTGGTTTAGAGGTCTTTGATTTAGTCAGGTTTCCACTGCAGATTTGCCATGGCTATTGTGTTATTGCTTCACCAGATGTACTGTTAAATACTACTACTACTATGTGTTTTCTGATGATGCGGGAAAGATGACTCATAATTCCAAACAAACCACTATTTCTAGTTGTCCAGATTAATTAATGGGTCGAATAACATTTAAAAAACTCTATTTCAAGTTCCAAAAAAAGATTTAAAATTATCTTCTCTCTTCCATTTCTAGCGCCGCGGGCAAAGCCATCTGTCATGAACACCAAATTGGTTTGTAAACAAATTAGCGCCGCGGCGGGCTCTTCCGCTAAGCCACCGAACTCTCCATCCTCTGCGGTGCGGAAGCCACGATTCTGGTGCAGTCCCCGGCGCAGAAGCTCTACGCTTTCGGCCACCCCGCTCTGATCGACTGCATCGATCCGATCTCCCGCCGCCGCTGCGACGACGGCGGGTACAAGGCGGCGATGAAGATGGAGAAGAGGAGAAGAGGAGATGAAGAAGAGGAGAAGAGGAGATGAATTCAATTTGCCGACGTAACCTATTTTTGGCTATGCAATGACCATTATACCCCCTCCTTGTTATTATGGAGTAAATTTGTGATTGAGGGAACTAATTTCTCCTTAAATTCAAAAATTACATGTATTAATAATAGCCATTGATTTTCTTGATCTTGTGGCTGTGATTTGTTCTCTAGTTATAGGTTTAAGGGGCTCTTGCCCTAGATCACTACTATATATATATATATATATATATATATATATATATATATATATATATATATATATATATATATATAGGGTTTTGATCCATGCAAAAGCATTCTTAATACAAAAATGCAGAACCAAGCATACAAAAGTCATTTTTAGGTCATTGTAAGCTTATTTTTACGTCGTTATAGTAAGGATGACATGAAATGGTCTTAACATGATCTCAAATCCAAAGTTTATAATATGACCTAAAACTGCTTTACAATGACCCTCCGTGTTTTTGTTTAATTATTGACCATTGGATTGTCAAATCTCATGGTCAGGATTTGGTCTGGATTTTGTATTGAGATCAAGTTTTGTATTATATATATATATATATATATATATTACGCCTTCTAAATTGGAGATGAATTGAATGTTTTTATTATGCCTCAAATTTGAAAATACTCACATTGATAACTTGTTTGAGTGAAATAACCAGATCTATAAAATTATTGTAACTCTATGTTAGATTAAATAGTAGTTTGATAATTGAGTACTAGTATTCTTTGCCTTTTAAATGTAATGGATATATAAAAAAGTCAAACATGTGCCCCGTGCGCATGTGTACCGGAAATCATAGTTAGTCCAAGGTTTGAAAGAAAATCAAATCTCGAAGGACAAGGACGTATTTGTCACCTGGTGAGTCTAGATCACGAAATTTTTACTCGTGATTAGAGGTGACCCTCACAAAATTAGGTTAAAATGCTGAAATGTAAAATCAGTGGAGAAAGAGCTGGAGAAGGAGAGAAACTTTAAAGACATGGACTACTGCGACTATAGCCGTTGTTGACTGATTTATCGAAGGGTAATCAATTTTTGGGTTTAGTTTGGTCATTCTATTAACAATATTTAGATTTTATAGAGAATGTGACGGTTAGGATATGTTAATTGATTGATTCGATATAAATTTTTGTTAATTATAGAAAATTAGTTCTTGAATTTTTTTGGATATATCGTGCAATTTTGGTTTTTCGGCTTTGATTTTTGTTGTTTGGATTTTAGTTTTTCGGATTTTTTTGTATAATAATTATAAAATTTCAAATTTCAGTTCAGATCAGTTTTTATAATTTCAGTTTTTCGAGTAATTTGGTAGGGTTCGATTTTCATTTTCACAAAAATTTGGTTTTATAGTTGATCAGTTCAGTTTGGCCAAAAAATTGAACCAAAAACCGAATGCTCACCCCTAATGATGACCACCTTCCCCTAAACACATTTAGAAGGTCTTCTCCTCCGCCTACATGGCAAAGCCTCTCTATAAGATACGTTGGGAATGCTATTAGCCGGCCGCTACAATAATTTTTAGAGGCTTATGACGCTTTTTGGTTTTATTTGTTCATTTCATTATATAAAACTCATTAACATCTGGGAAGTCAAAATGGTTGTAGCCAACATGCCATGGACTATATTGGCTACATTCATTTCCCGGCCGATTTTCTTTCCAGTCAATGCATATAGTGAATGATGGCTACAATCAATTCAAGAATATATTTAATGCAATCAAAGTAATTGAATATGATCAAATAATTTATGTAATAAAGGTGTGATAAATCAATTGAACTATTTGGAATGACACGTAACAATAAAACTCACTCGAGTGCATAGTTGTAAAAAGAAATATATTTAGAACTGCATATATAGTTTTTCATCCTTATTTGTCAACTTCATCACCATCTTTCTCTGCCGAATTTTGCTTTCTCATGCCCGAAACCAGCGACAACGGCGACTGCTTAGTCCAACGCCGTATGTCGTAAGCCTTCTTGATCGGCTTCTTCTCCTTCCCCCCTTGCCTCCTCTTCGTTATCGCGATGGCGAGGTCGTTCGGGAACAGCGTCTGCCACCAGAACGCATGGAGAAGCGTGGACACAAACAGCACCGAAACCATCGTCGAAGACATGAGCGACAGCGACAGCGCCAGCCCTTTACTTATCACGCACGGCACCTGCTCCGCGTACTTTATGGTGGCTATCGATGCCGTCGTCATTGGAAACGTGTAGGACCACCACGCCACCGAAAACTGGAATCCACGGAAGAAGTTGATCCGCACGATCAAGGAGCAGTAGAGGAACAAGGCGATGAAGAAGCAGGTCCTCGCCAATCCGTCAAACTCCCCGTAAATAGCTCCCCAAGCAATGCTCGCCGCGGCCGGGGTCGCGATGAACATGGAGTACACCGGGTGCAACTCCTTCGGCAGCGCCTCACTTGTAGGCAGCCGCTGATACAATGTTACGAACACAACGAGATAATGCGCGAACCCGATCGCCCATAAGAACTTCCCGGCCTCCATCCACCCGACCTTCGCCGCCAAAATCGCTCCAACGAAGTTCCCGACCACGGAGAGATGGGAAGAGGGGTTCGCCACTTTGCAGAGGCGCCTCTTCCCTCCGGAGAGCCACTGGCCGTAGACTTTGAGGTTGAGGAACATGATGGGCGCCATGAACACGCACCACACGGCCGGGTGGAGGTTCCCCGGGGCGATGCGGGGTGGCACGCCAATGGCGAGGAACATGCACACGACGGAGGGGGCGAAGAAGAAGTTCACCCTCACAGGGTGGAAGTACTCTCGCTTCACGGCCTCCAAGTAGAAGGCGCATTTGAGGGTGTAGGTAATGGAGACTGCCACGAGGACGGATAGGGCGAGCAGCCAGATTGAGAGGTTGATTATTGGTGGTATGTGGAGGAATCGGGTGGCTGGGCTCGACGCCAGCGCCCGCCACAGGATGGCTTGGCTGCTGAGGCCGAGACATATTCCGAAGCAACCGATTGGGAAACGGAGGAGGAATGGCCATTTCTTGTCCTTTGGTAGAAGTATGTCCTCAGAGTCCTGCAAAAAAGGATTGATCACTAAGTAGTTGTTTCTGTTGGGCTGCAAACCCAAGTACTTATAACTGTTGTTCAATTTCAATTAGTTTGAGGCCTTTTGAGAATATTCCAAAAACAAATTGGTTTAAAGCAGACAATATCAAACTAATGTAGAGTTGACGATATGTTATGTACCTTGACTTGATCGAGTTCGGGGCCGGTGAGAGCAGCAAAGTATCTTCCAGCAGGAACACTTTTGTTGATGGAGTCATCAAGCCCACAAGAGGCATCATTATATTGAGAATCAATCCCACTTTCCTTTCTAAATGGAAGCAAAGAATTCTGCTTCACAAGACTGGACTTGGTCCTGAATATGTTGAAATCGCCTTTCCTTGTTTCCGCTTCTCTTCTATCGGCAGAGCCAAACCCTCCGAAGCTGTTCCCACTTCGGGGCAGCGCCGTCTTCTCCTTTTTATCTCCGTTGATCACAGAAAACCCGGTTTCCAGCGAAACCTGCCTGCCAAAGTTCTGGTTCTGCCTCTTCACTTCATGGAGTTTCATAGGCTTGTTACTCATGCGTTTTTCTTTATGATCAGCTGCTTTCGCGGGCTTGTTTCGCTTGCGTTCATCTTCGTCTTCTTCCTCCTCCTCTTCTTCTTCGGGCACTTCATGGATATCCACGAAGTGTGATAATCCATTTGGAGATGTTCTTTTGGTTTCTTTCATCTCCATTTTGTTTGTAAGTTGGCCACTAATATTTTTTTACAAGAAAGAAGGCTTGATTGTATTTAGGTTATAACGTAATGCATTTCTACATTGCTTCACATGTAATGCCACCTTTGAAAAGGGTCACGAGAATGCAGTTTCATTAATGTGGTTGGTTTGATTTAGTGAACTTAAATATTTGAAGGGTTATTTTCACTCGTGAGAGGTGGATCTTGCATTGCAGCAATTTGTGGCTCAAATACACGGAAAAGTGTGTATAGGTCTTGGACAACTGTACAACTTTTCAAGGCATGTAATTCATTTTCTCCTAAAGTTTAGGAAAAGTGTTTTCTGAGAATATCACGGGTATGAAAAAGAGCTTGACAAACTCTAAAGTCAACACTCTAGAATAATTTGATTTAAAAGGCTTCGTATTTCGAAATCAAGATCCCCCTAATTTCATCATTTTTTTAGATTTTTAATGATTATCTTATTTCAATTACAAAAATAAAATACACTTACCCGTCTTAAAATATATACTCCTACTCATATTAATGAAACATATGATCATGGTTTATATTAATGGATGTTATGATATTCAGATTTTATTAATATTATTGAGATATACTCCCCCGTCCCTCTGTAGCCGAGTCGTATCCTTTTTGGGTTGTTTCACTATAGTTGAGTCGTTTCTTTTTTTGTCAAAAAGCAGCAACGTTTCTTATCTCTTACTTTACTCTCTCTTACTTTATCCTCTCTTCATCTCTCTACATTTTTCTTTTTTCTACTTTATTATTCGTTTACTTAACTCACTTAACACAACTTTTCTTAAATCTCGTGCTGAAAAGAAACGCCTCTACTACATAGGGACGGAAGGAGTATTAATTGGTTGATACAACATGTACATATTTTTTTTACGTAAATTCAAGAAAAGAATTTTTGAAATTTGTTTTATATTTTATATTTTTTTAGGATATATTTGTGGAATACAATTTTTTGGTTTGGATCAATTTTCATGGTTTGATTTTGGTTTGTACTCCCTCCGTCCAAAACCTGACACATTTTGTCATTTTGGGTGTCTGTCATTTAAAGACACATTTTGTCATTTTGGGTGTCTGTCATTTAAAGACACATTTTTTTCCAGTTTTGGTAAGTGAGTCACGTAGTCCACTAACACATAATACTCACATTTTACTATAAAATTAATAGTAATATATAAAAATAAGACTCACATTCCATTAACTTTTTAAATTACTCATTTTCTTTATAAGTCAAACTATTTTTAAATTCCGCGCTGAGTAAAAGTGAGTCTTTGTTTGGTGGATGGAGGGAATACAAGTTTTTCGATAAATTCAGTTCGAATCGATTTTATTTTTCAAAAACAATCGGTTTTGTGGCTTAATTCAATTTGGGAAAAAAATTTGAATCGGGTATATTTTTTCCATGAACCAAATTTTTAATTCCAAAAAATATAGTTTATCAATTTTTCGTATGTACATCTATGCAGTGGCGGATCCAGGGGGCAGTGGGGGCGGTCGCCCCTACCCGACCGTTCGGAGAGCCTAAATTTTTCATTGAATCCCGAAAATAGGATATCCGCCCCCTCCGTATGGTGTAGAAATATTTTTGTTTTCAATAAATTTCATATAAAATGTAGTAGTCCAATGGTTTGGTTGTTGGATTTTTAACTAAGATGTCTAGGGTTCAATCCTCAACAAAAACATATTTATTTTCATCTTTCATTTTTTATTTTATCAATTCATATTTCTTCTTATTATCAAAATAATACCTTTAAATACTACTAAGTTGCATATATTATGTTGTTATATTTATTCTTTAGTTAAAATCATTTTTAATTTTGTGTTAAAGTCTTTTTTATCCTAAAGTACTTATAATTTGATCCATGCATCTTAATTATTCTCTATGTAACAAAATAAACATTTTAAATATTTTTGAAATATAAATATTTAGTGTTCTACTTATATCACTTTTGTATATAATATTTACAGTGATTAAATGTACATATATTTACACTAATTTTATATTTTAAAATGAATAATACATATTTGCAAGCTAAAGCATGTTTATATTTATATAATTTTTTATTTTAAAATGAATAATACATATTTGCAAGCTGAAGCATGTTTATATTTTATTAATGAAGCTAGTGCAGTAGTGCTACTTAAATATTAATATAATATTTATTTATTTTATTATTAAAAATAATATTAAATTAAATATTTAATATTTAAATATAAGTTCCCCCGCCATTTTCGGGTCCTAGATCCGCCACTGCATCTATGTATGGTGTCATTCATTCCAATTTCCCATCCCTTTTAGGGTTATTTGTAATCAGATTTGATGAATGTTTTAGAGCTACTCCTCTTTGAGTTTTTTATCCAATTCTATTTTGACGGTTGCTTGTTTGATATTGATAAAGTAAATGCATGCGATCTAAGAGCATGCACAACGGTGAGCAGGACGGCGTCCGTCCGTTCGTGCCAGCGGCACGGAGACGCTGTCCGCCGCTGCGCTCGCGCCGCTGGCACGGCGCTGCTCGATGCATCGAGCACGCCCGTGCCAGCAAGCAGGTGACGTGGCAGGCGCAGATTGGCCAACGGCTTAGCCGTTGGCAATTTTGTTTTTTTTTTAAAATCAGTTTTTAATTAAAAAATGATTAAAAATTAAAAATATTTTCCCACTTTTCAAAAAAAATATATTCGTTTTCTACCCGTTTTTTAATTTTTTTTTCATTTTTCTCCCAAAAATACACATTTTCATCTATAAATACCCCCACTTTCACACCCAAAAATTCACACCACACTACACAATTCTCATCTACATTCGCTCATTTCCATTCTCATCTACATTCTCTCATTTTCATTCTCATCTACATTCTCTCATTTCCATGCTTACAAACACGGTTCACAACTTTATTGAAATCCTTGCTCTTCGTACCCACGTACGCACAACAACTCTTATCAACATCATAACCACATAATACAATACAATCAGTTTTCTATAAACACATTACTCATGCATGCCCTATCGTTCCTTTCATCGTTTTCTCATATTGCCCATCCCAACGTTCACCATCATAAACGATACGAAACCTTTGGCATACATCAACGTGCAACGCATAATCACATCATAGGATAAGTTCTTACTCACACATGTATCATGTATTTCATTCAAAACTTGCCAACAAGACTATTTCAATCAAGACATGAATCTGGCAGAACAGCGTAGTCGTTTTGTAAAAATTATTAAAAATACATCCGATATCATTTGAAGCTAAAATTTGGTCACCACACAGTAGACACATCAAGGTTCATCCAGTTAAAAACAAATCACATCTTTAGGTCGGTCAAAAACAAAAACGAAACTCACCGGACGAGAATACAAATTCTGACAAGACTGCGCAGTTCAATTGAAAAATTCGTTAAACATTCATCTTTCTTAAAAAGAGGCTGAAATTTTGACACAACACAGAAGACACTTAAAATTTCACTCAGTTAAAAATTCGTGCCAAAATAAGATTTTTTGGTCGGCCAAACACTCGTCGGAACCTACTGTCCGAACACCACAGTCTTCATGCTCAACATTTACAAACTAGGGTTTGTCTATCATTCATTCACACATACATATTCATGCTTTCAACACATATTCCTGCTTCAAAAACGACATCACAACCATGTTCTCCTATTTACACATAGCATTCACCAATGAATCATCCACAAACTCACACACACACACATACACGCACATACACATACTTTCTCATGCAAACATCATTCCCAACCGATTAATTTTTAGATCTACGATTTCTATACTCGCTATATGCATGAGGGGATCAAGAAACATGGATTCAATGGTAAGAAGGAGAAAGATGAATCAAAGTATACCTTCCCTTGAAAAACAATCGGTAGGAATGACGAATGATGTGATTCTTCGATGAATCTTGAATTTCCAACTCCACAATGATGCAAGAACAAGGAATTGGTGAAGGATTGGTGGAGAAGGAGAGGAAGAGAGAGATGTGTGGTATGGAGAGAATAGGGAGATGAAAATATGAGGGCTATGGTTAGGGTTCTTCTAATTTATAGTCTAGGATAAATCCCACAATAAAGCAATTAAAATTGTGGAAGAATAAAATAGAGGTCAATGAATAAATCCCACCATTAAAAGGAAAATAGGCGTGTAGTATGTGGGGGAGTAATTTTCAAAAATTGCTATTTAATTAGCATAGATATTTATTTGGTATTTACTTGGAGAGAAAGATTCTCACAAAATAGGTAAAAAGATATTGAGTATCTCATAAATAAGGTAACAAAATAATTCAAGCATCTCCAAGTGGGGAAATAAAAAGGGGCGTGTATAATTGGAAAAATCAAGGACAAATACTTAAATCCTCAAATCAAATAGGAATAGGATTTAAATTTGGTAATTTCTTGTAGGAAAAGACTCCCACAAAATATGTAACAAATAAATTAATCCCACAAGTAATTGGAGGTCATATGGGAGAAAATTATGAGGTTTTAGGGAAAGAAAGAATCAAATCCTAATTAACATAGGATATGGAGAGATTTGGCAAGATATGGTAAGATTTAATTGGACTTTAATTCAAGGAAAGAGATAAACAAGATACCGATTAAATCTACAAAAATAATTCCCTCTCCTAATTAATAGGAGATTTCGAAAATCTCAAGGGATGGCCAAGGGGTCGAAAATCATGTAGAATAGCATGTGGATAATTTGGTTTGGATTTAATTTGGATAAATATCCCAAAACAATTAATTAAATCCAAGAAAGAAAGTATTATTTCCAATAAATAGGAGGGCCGAAAATTTCAAATAAAATTGCTAGAATGATTATGCATTATCCCATTTAAGTTAATTCACACATTGGAAGCTTAATCACATTAACTCACATAACTCACAACAACTAATTTCACATAATTAACTCAAACACATAGAGACTCAATTTCCACAAAAGATATTCTCATTCAACATCCACATTATTTAAAATAAAATAAGCCATCAAATAAAAATAATAAAAAAAATTCACAATTTTCCAGGGTGCTACAAATGCGTTGTCCACAATGGAATCACCCAAATCAATCCGGGCTTGGAGAATCTTGATTCGAGAAGCATTCAATCGTCGCGAGCACTAAATCTCTACGCAACCTTGAACCGGTTTCTCTTTGCGCGCGGAATCCCGACTAGACTTCTCCATCTTCTCAACCTTTTCAACTCCACCAAAACCAGCTGAAGAATCGGGAATCTTCTTGTTAGAATCAGCAAAGCCTTCCTCAACTTGATCACAATCAAGAATCAACGGCGGCGGTGGCGGCGGCTGGTAGGTTTTTGGAGGAGGCACACACGAGTAATTTTGGTGGGGTAGGGCTGCTGTTAGCAGCGGCTGCTGGGAGGAAAGTTTTGGCGGCTGGTGGTAGTCGTGCGACGGCGGCGGCTGAGTATGGAAGTAGTGCTGCGGTGATGGTGGCGGCGGTCTGTAGACGAGCTGCTTCTGCTGCCTTGAATCGGTGTAGGTCTGGGACGTCGGCTGCCTGTAGGGGTCATTGTTGTGGAAGTAGGGTTGTGGCTGATTGTCGAAGTAGGGATCAACCGTTGTTTGCCATGGCGTGACGTAGGCCGGCGCCGGATATTGCAGTGGCACATGGGCAGATGGTGGTGGTGGCCAGCCAGTGTTGTTAACTCCGGAATTGAAGCTCGCATATGGCGGCTGTTCATATGCTGCTGGCGGTGGCTGATGGTGGTTGTAATGTTGATATTCGGGCTGCTCACGTTCGTCCATCGCGTCCAACTTCCTGTTTATTCTGTTGCAGGCAACCATTATCTGGTCACATAGATAAGATATATAGATTTCTTCATTGGTATGACGAGCCATGAATACGAAGATGAAAGCACCAATTATTAAGGGATAATTTCCCTTAACAAGATTCCGGCGCCGCGATTGCGATTGTCGGAGGAATAAAAGGTAGTGGAGGTAGTCGCGGGAGCTTTGCCCGTCGATCAAACCAAGAACAATACCGAATTGATATAAAAACGTAAAAATAAAATAGGATGATTGTATTTCTGATTGATTGAGAATGTATACAAATACTCCTATTTATAAGATTAGCCTAACTTAATGAGCAAGAAAATAAAAATCCTAATAATATATGGGAAAGATATGCTAAATCAATACCAAACTAAATAAAAGATATGTGGGGATATTCCTAGTGATATACTCGTATCATAATGTCTCAAGGTACTTAAAGTCATAAAACAGTATGAAGTAAAACGAAAGACTTTTAGAAAAATAATTTCAAACAAGGCAGCGGAAATAAGTTATCTAAAGAGAGTCATTGGATGACGCCCATGTATGCAGACACGACGCATCCATAAATTCTTAAAGCCCGACTCAACATCCGCCGCAACATCCCGTGCAACCTGCACATAGGGAAAACACATGCAGGGTTGAGTACTTAATACACTCAGTGGCCTCATGCCGAAAACATTTGATAAAAGTTATGTCATCATACCATAGTGAAGTCGAGTTTTACATTTAGAAAAGAAATATCATCGAGTATCACAAAAACAGTTTCATAGCCTGGCCAGGCAAAACAATCTCCTCACTTTCTCAACAACCAATCATTCACATCCTCTTACCATAGTGCGACGAAAGTGTGGCCACACTTTTCACCCACGAGACCGGCCGACTAGCCTGATAGGGTTTGCGGCCCTACTCAGACCCGAATTCGTCTAACATAGCCCTATACCCTAATGGAGCAAGCTCAACAAACTAGGCATCATGCAACAATCTCATCATCAAAACAAACAAGGCATGACATAACACTTTAAACCACCCTTATTCCACCATAATCATACTTTTGATAGCGTAAAAGAGTTTAGTAAAAGAAAGCCCACCCTGCTTGCTTATACCACACAGTTCACAACTTAAATGCAACCCTTGCTCTTTGTATCCACGTACGCACAACAACCCTTGTCAACATCATAACACATAATACAATCAGTTTTCTATCAACGTATTAATCATGCATGCCATATCGTTCCTTTCATTGTTTTCTCACATTGTCCATCCTAATCGTTTACCATCATAACCGAAACGTTTCCTTTAGCATACATCAACGTGCAACAAATAACATAATCACATGATAGGATAGGTTCCTTACTCACACATGTGTCATGTTCTTCATTCAAAAGTTGTCAACGAAGAGTATTTCAACAAAACAGAATCTGATAGAACAACGCAGTCTTTTTGTAAAAATCATTAAAATTCCATCCGATCTATTTGAAGCTAAAATTTGGTCACCACGCAGTAGACACATAAAGGTTCATCCAGTTAAAGTTTCACACCAAAATCGTGTATTTTGATCAGTCAAAATGAAAACGAAAACGAAATTCACTGGACGGAACACATATTCTGGCAGAACTGTGCAGTTCAAATGAAAAATTCATTAAAAATTCGTCTGTCATCAATTGAAGCTGAAATTTTGACACAACACATAATACACCTAAAGCTTCATCCGGTTAAAAATTCGCATAAAAAAGAGACCGTTTGATTGGCCAAAAACTCGTCGGAACCTACTGTCCGTACACCACAGTTTTCATGTTCAACCTTCACAAACTCTCGTTTGTTTATCATACATTCACACATACATATTTATGCTTCAAAAACGAAATTACAACCATGCTTTCCTAATCACACATAACATTCACAAAGATTCATCCACGTACTTACACACACACATACATACACGCACACACACACATATTCTTGTGCAACCATCCTTCCCAACCAATTAATTATTAGGTTTACTATTCTCCACTCAACTATGTGCATGAGGGGTTCAAGAATCATGGATTCAATGATAAGAAGGGGAAAGGTGGATAAAAAATTATACCTTTTTCTTGGAAACAATCGGTAGAAATGACAATTGGTTGATTCTTCGATGGATCTTTGAGTTTCCAACTCCAAAACGTAGCAAGAACGAAGAATTGGTGGAGGATTGAGTGAGAGGGAGAAGAGGCGTGTGGGAGGAGAGGGAGAGGGAGGGAGGCGTGTGAAATGGGGGCTAGGGTTAGGGTTTTCCTTTTTATATTCTAGGATTAATCTCACACTTAAATAAAATAATTAAAATTGTGGGAGAATAAAATAGAAGTCAATTAATAAGTTCCACAATTAATAAAAATAGGCGTGTAGTGTGGGGGGGATTTTCAAAAATTTAGTTATTTAATTAGCATAGAAATTGATTTGGTATTTACTTAGAGAGAAATATACTCACAAAATAGGTAAAAAGATATTGAGTATCCCATAAATAAGGTAACAAGACAAATAAAAAATCTCCAAGTAGGAAGGGGGGGAGGGGGCGTGTAATATGGGGAGAAATAAAAGAAAAATATTCAAATCCCCAATGAATTAGGCATAGGAATTAATTTGATATTTATTTGGATAGGAGGGATCCCACAAAATAGGAACAAACTATTAATTCCTTTAAAAAAAGGAGGGGTCGAAAATAATAAGGTCTCAAAGAAGCAAAGAGTCAAATCCTAATTAAAATAGGATATGAAGAGATTTAATTGGATTTTAATTCAAGGAAGGAAATAAATAAAGTACCAATTAAATCTACAAAATAATTCCTCTCATAAAATAATAGGGGGATTTCGAAAATTTCAAGGAATGGGGCAAAGGTCGAAAATCATGTAGAATAATTTAGGGATAATTTGGTTTAAATTTAATTCGGATAAATATCCCAAAACAATTAATTAAATCTAAGAGAGAAAATATTATTACCAATAAATAGGAGGGCAGAAAATTTCCATGAAATGGCTAGAACAAATATGCATGATCCCATTTAATTTAATTTACACATTGGAAAATAAATCACATTATTCCACATAATTCACAACAACTAATTTCACATTGTTAACTCAATCACATAGAAAACAAATTTCAAAAATGAATTTTTTCAAATCAACATCCCCATTAATAAAACAAAATAAGTCGCAAAAATTTGGGGTGCTACATCTAAAAAGGCTACAAAGTGAACTATTTCTGTCCAAATCCTCATTGCCTCTGATTTGCCTTCTCATTAACCTTTTTGCAGTTCCTAGAATCATGGTGTCCAATCTCATGACAGTTTCCACACTTTCGACCTGGTTTCATTGCTAACTTTTTTTTTTTTAAATTAACTTCATATATTTATATCATATATATGAAGGAGGAAATTACAAATCAACTCCTATAACAAGTAGGAAAGACAAAATTAACTTCATTGCTTACTTTATTGTTGACTCCTTCTTCGATTTCTTCCTACTTTCACTTCCCTTTGTGCTAACAACATCAGGAGGATGAACTTCAATAAAGTTCGGAACTTGTGAGCCATAGAAGTTCTCAATCAATGCTCTCTTCTCTGTCGAAGACAGAACAACACCTTCTCTGAGAAGTTGCTTCTTACCTTCTTCAATAATTGCAGAAAATGCATTGATTTGATCAATGTTCCCTTCAATACTTTGTGTTGTTTCAACGAATAATGCATACAAGTTTTTAAATGCAATCTTCTTCTTATCCACAACAAGGTGTATTTCTTGATCATCACAAAAATCTTCATGCATTGGCTTCACAAACTGTGACTTCAACCATCTCCCTCCATGCAACTTCTCGGGTATCAACTTAACAAACTTATATTTCAACACACAAAATATATGACTGCCCAACAGACCAAGTCTCTCAAACTTTTTGCATCCACACAAATAGGTGTCATCACCAATGGAGTAAGTCACTGTCCATGAGTTTGAATCTTTGTCATTTACGTTATATACTTCAATCTCTCTATTGGTAGACACACCTAGAGTTGCACAAGACAAAGAGAAACATGCATAAACTATCTCTTCTTGAATTGCATTATAAGCACTACCACTATATATCGTTGATGCATGTTTCTCGATTTCCAATTCTGCTCGCAAAATAGGCACTTTTGTTGAATCATAGTATTCAAGGTTTGCGTTATTACTTCTTTGAGTCTCCAAAGCATGGTTATAGTTCATATAAAATAGCATAAGGTTAACCCGAGAGTTTGAGTACATTTTAAAGAAGCTATTCTGTGATTCAGACAAAGAAGTTGTCTTTATCAACGAACTCATCGGAAAATCACGGAAAAAGGCTGGAACCCAAAACTTTCTGGATGCAAACATTGATGAAAACCAGTCATTATTGGCTAGCCCATATCTTTCCATTATAGCATGCCAAGTTTCTTCAAATGCATCAGGTTCCATCAACTCCGACCATACACATGCATTTAGTTCCTTCTTTAGTTCTTCACTACCAAGCATGTTCTTTGACAATTTATCAGCAACTTTATTCATAACGAGCCACATACACCACCGGTGTCTTGTATTGACAAGGACCTCCTCAATAGCAACTTTCATTCCTAAGTCTTGGTTGGTTACGATGAGTTTGGTTAAATAACCATGAAAATGAGTTGGCATTTTCCTTGGACAAAAGGCCAGCAGCAAATGTCACAGGGCGACCATGATTATCCTTGCCCGTAAAAGGAGCAAATATCATACAGTACCTACATATTAAAATCACTATAAGGCATGCAAAATATACTTCACTATATGATCAATATACTTCCCTAAAATGAAAAACAATTCACTATAAGCATGCAGAAATATACATCACTGTAATTCACAATATACATCACTGTAATGTACAATATACATCACTATATGCTCAATATACTCCATGTCAAGGCATGTTCAATACACTTCACTGTAAGCATATTGTAGTTCACTAATTGCTCAATATACTTCCCTAAACTGAAAAACGATGCACTATAAGAATGCAGAAATATACATCACTGTAATGCACAATATACATCCCTATAATGCACAATATACTTCACTGAAGTGAAAAATAGTAATTAGTGTGCACATACCTATTTGTTGAGTATGTCGTATCAAAAGAAACAATATCACCATACAAATGATAGTTTCTCTTGGCAGTAGGATCACACCAAAACAAACGTGTCAGTATATCTTTTGAGTTGACCTCATATTCATATGTAAATGCACCACAAAGTTCCTTCTTCCTGCGCATCTCATTTAATAGCATTTGCGCATCAGCTCCTTCCACATATACTCTAAGGTCACGTTTGTAGTTGCGCACTTCTAAAACAGTACACCCTACATAATCTAATCCACCAAGCACTTCCTTAAGTAAGCTAAAACTTAAAGTTGGACCAATGTTTGCATTAGCGCAATCAAGGATGAATTTCTAATGGACTAAATCCAAATTGCGGTTCAACTTCATAAAACGCTTATGGCGTTCCTCAACCATCTCGTGATTATGTTCTTCAACGAAACTTTGTATAACATAACCAACACCCATAAAAAACTTCCAAGACACTTTAGCATTACAATAGCACTTAATAGAAGAACGCTTGCGTTTCATCTCAGATTGTTCACTCTTTCTTTGCTTTGTACCTTCTCGGCTACACACCACGTAAATCCAAGTAATGACATCTTTTTTCCGTTTTCGATCCCTTTTTACGGGTGTCAAACCCAACATATCGAGCATAATTGTTGTAGAAGTCCAATGCACGATCAAGGGTCATGAAACTTTGTCGAATTTTTGGTTTCAAATCATTGGGGCATTTTGGTACGTAAACCATTGTAAGAAGAATATACATCACTGTGAACATATAATAGTTCACTAAAATGCATAATATACTTCACTATAAGCATATAATAGTTCACTATATGCTCTATATACTTCACTACACTGTGATGAAAAAAATACATCACTCTTAGCATGTTGTTACTTCACTGATATCGAAAGAATAGATCACTCTAAGAAAATATCACAGAAACATCATTCTAACCTTGGAACACATCACTCTAAGCATGTCTTTACTTCCCTGATGTGAACAAAATAGATCACTATAACCAAATATCACAGAAACATCACTATAACCATGGAATGCATCACTCTAAGCATGTTTTTACTTCACTGTGATGAAAAAAACAGTGCACTCTTCAATTCACAAAATACACACGCTTCAATTAAAGCCTGTATACATCACTTTAACATATAATTACATCACTCTAACGTCTTTTCACATCATACACACTCTAATCATGATGAGAACAAACACGCAAACTTCATCTTCGTCACTCTAAACATGATCGAGTGTAATTGTTATAGAAGTCCAACGTATAATGATTACCTTTAGAAGTCTCAGCTTCCTCTCCCGACGATGATGAGTTGGAATCGAAATAATCTTCGTCCGACCTCAGAATTGAATCCATTGATTTCTCTTTTGCGTGATTGATGAATTGGAGAATAATGGAATCACAATGAACTGCAATGAATTGAATTGAATCGCGTCGAATGAATTGAATCACGATGAGGGAGAATCGCCTCTTATGAATTGAATGGAATCGATCAGATTTGCAAGGAAATTGATCATATTTGGAATGAAATCAGATTTGGAATGAAAATCGCGCATCTTATGAATTTCATAAAGTAATTTTCAAAAATACCCTTGGCCTATTTTACATTATTAAAATAAATAATATTTATTGTATTTATTTGTGTGACTGAGATTTGTTCTCTAGTTATATACTTAAAATTAGTTAGACTTTGATCACTCCTATGTACTCATATCTGTATATATAGAGGGATAATTCTAGAAATTATAAATTAGGAGTTATTCTAGAAATAAAAATGATGAAATAATTTTTAGGGATTAGTCTAGAATCACGCTAAGATTATAAATTAGGAGTTATTCTAGAAACAAAAATGATGAAATAATATCTTTTGATATCGATAGAAAAGAAGTGAGGATTTTAAAGGGAAGTAATTTTCTTTTTCCTTCCTCCATAAATTTACCGCCAAAGATAAAGCAACTCAATAATTAAACATAGTGAATCAATTAACTAGCAAACCTGTACATTCAATGGCAAGTAGTATCAAATTTCAGGAAGCATGCTTAATGTTGTATTTCAACTGGAAATATGGAGCCTTATAGCAAACAAAGCCAACATGAACAAATCTAATACTCCTACTTCAGAATGCTTAAACGTTAATTATTCTTAAGATACAAAAGAATAGAATAAACAACATTATTACCAACTAGCAAACAATTGATTGTCATAAATATTCCAATGAACCCAAAAGAATCACTAGGGCCTCCCTGTACCAAGTGAAGAACACAACACGTCTAGTTACACATTTAGTTATGATTCCGAACCATTCCTTATAGATTCAAGAACTTGAACAACCTCAGCCATGCTTGGTCTCCTCGACGGTGTTTCAGAAGTACAAATCAACCCCAGCTTCATCACCTGGATGAGCTCGTTTTCCACAAACCCTCTCAAGCTTCTGTCGAAACAGTCTGAGGCGTTGCCCTGCTCGATCAGACCCCTAACGTATTCACATAGAATCATCACTTCATTCGCTGATGGGCTCCCTACTGGCTTCCTTCCGGTTACTAGCTCCAAAAGGATGACCCCGAAGCTATAAACGTCGCATTTATCACTAATTCTTGAACTCTCAGCAAGCTCTGGAGCAATGTATCCAACTGCATTGTGAATTTTTTGGTGGCCATAGCTGTCAAGCAGAGGAAGCAGCTTCCCCAACCCGAAATCAGACAGCTTTGCTGTGTAGTTGTCATCAAGGAGTATGTTAGTGGACTTAACGTTGAGGTGTAGAACCGGAGGCTTGCAGTCGTGGTGAAGGTAGGCTAGAGCCCTGGCAGTCCCGACTGCAATGTTGAACCTTCTAGACCAATTCAGTTCCGGATTACCAGAGCCAGTGCTTGTGCCAGGATAGCCAATGCCATGGAGATTATCATACAGATTTCCTCTTGATACGAATTCTGACAGAATTAGTTGCATGCTAGATGACCAATAGTAACCTTGGACAGCAACCAGATGGCTATGATGAAGGCTTCCAAGGCGGCTTATTTCCTGCTCGAACTCATCCTGGCTCCTGATCCTCCCCAGTGTCTCGAGTTTCTTCACTGCTATGGCAATCCCACCTTCGAAGGTACTCTTGTAGACAATTCCGATTGAGCCTCCACCTACTAAACATTCTTTGTCTAGCAAAGCCTTTGTTCCGATTTCCCAATCCTCATACTTTGAGGGTAAGCTTTTGCTGAAGAGGACCAGTTTTCCAATGATGACATTTGATTCTGTTGAAGAAGCAAGTGGAGTGCTTTCTACAATCATGGTCTCGTCTTCAGTTCTCCTCCCACGACGAGCCCTCATGTTGATCACTGTGATGATGAGAACACCAGCAACAATCAAGGCAGCAGCCACTATGGCAACAATTGCAGAAGCGCTCAGCCTTGGTTTCCTCGCAGCCGGAGTGGAAGCACTGCCTGAGCAGGAGTTTACTAAAGGAGCACCACACAGGCCTGCATTGTGGAAAAACGCGTAGTATCCAAACTGCTTGATGCTTTCGATTGGAGGGATAGCACCAGAAAGGTTGTTATAAGAGAGGTTGAATAGAGATAGATTGTTGATATTTCCAAGTGCAGAAGGAATTGGACCAGAGAGTAAGTTGTCGGATAAATCCAAATAATAGAGGTTAGAAAATTTTCCGATGGTTATTGGTATGCTTCCGTTGAGCTGGTTGTGATGGAGGTCGAGAATTACAAGATGCGTCATGTTATCAAGGTTTTGTGGAATCTCTCCCACTAAAGAGTTCCCGGAGACGTTCCTGCACATATGTTTGAGAAACTAATCAATAAATGGATTAGCAGAAATAGATTGCAGCCATGATCAATCATTTGATACCTTATTCAATATTCACATTGGCACAACGAAAATGAGAAGATTAGACTTACAGTTCAAGAAGAAACCGGCATTGAGTGATCTCGTTAGGAATTTCACCATGAAGTCTGAGATTGTCTAAATCAAGAACTTCAAGCCATTCTATACTACCGATCTCTGCAGGAATCATCCCATCTATCGAGTTACTTGACAACCGAAGCAGCACCAGATTTCTCAAGCCAGATATTCCATCTGGCATACTTCCATCAAGCCTATTAAAACCCAAATCTAAATATTTAAGGCCACTGCACTTAGTAATGCTTGATGGAACCTCTCCATACAAAGCATTCCCAGAAACATCAAACACTTCCAATTTTGCGCAAGAAACCATATCTGGAATCTCCCCTTCAAACATATTCCATGAAGCATTGTAATACGTTAGATTTTCCAATCCAATAACCCCAAATGGGGCTGCCCCAGAAAACATATTGCTACCAAGATCCAAAAGACTCAAGCTTCTACATTGTGAAAGTTGCTTCTCAACACTCCCTGATAGCATATTACTCATCACAGAAAAGTACATCATCCTTGGAGGGCTGCAAATTTGTGACGGCAACGCCCCACTGAGACCGTTGAAAGATACATCAATCCCTTCTAGATCCAAACAGTTACCAACTGAAGCAGGGAGTGGCCCTGATAGATTGTTATGAGCCAAGGAAACAAATCTAGTCTTGTAACAGTTCTTGAACAATGCTGAAGGAATATCACCACTATACCCATTTCTAGACAAATCAAGAAATCTAATGTTTGGCAAATCTCCAAGAAATTCTGGGATTGATCCTGAAAGAGCATTAGAGCTCAAGTTTATCTTCCACAAAGTACTGATCTCTCCATACTCAGAAGGGATATTACCAGTTAACTTATTACCAAACAAGGTTATAATCCTAAGTGATTTCAATCCTGACAGAGAAGGTGACAAAACTCCAGAAAGATTAGTGTTCCAAAGCACAATTTTTGCCACATTTCCATCAGAATTACAGAACACCCCTTGGTAATCTTGGCAAGGGCTACTACTAGGAATCCAAGAACTCAAACTATCAAAAGGGTCGCTAGAAATGTTGCCCCTAAATTGAAGCAAAATCTCCTTCTCCGTAATGGGAGACACTAAAACTACCACAAATTCAAGCAGACAAAATGCACACAGGAACACAACGCAGTGGAGTGTTGTACCTCGCATTCTCATGTTCCCATCATAACCCCAGCATTATACTAGTTTACTGGATCTAGTTCCAGATTCTGTGCCTCCTCTGCTCATACACCAAAATCCCATCTTTCTGTTTTCCAAAATTCAAAATTTTGCTGCAAATGAGAAGGGGGTGGATGCAAATTTTTTGTCTTTTATGGTATTGTTTGGGGGAATCTTCACCACTGAATAGAAAAGTGGGATCTCTGCTCTGGGCAGATTGTGTGTGCGGGTTAGTGTCAAAATATTTAATTTTTTACAATTTCAAGAAAGTTGAAGGATGGGGGAGCTGGGATGAGAGTTGGTCTGTGAATGGGAAAACTGCCAAGCCTGGCTGGAAAGAGACGCATTTGGGCAATTTATTAACAATAAATCCATGTGACCAAATAGCGTAGAAAAGTGAAAACTGAGTGAGATTAGAGGAATGCCTCCACGTGGTATACGGTGTAATAAGACTGCAGACTCCATCTCCATCTCCATCTCCATCTCCATCTCCATCTTCATCTTCCTATCCCCCTTCAAATTGAATTGAATTGGAATTAGCATTCACAAACAAGGGATGAAGCCATTCTGTCTGACAGCTCTAATGTTTGACTATTGCTGTGCTTTTACTTGTAAGGTCCGTTTCAGTACAGTGGAGAAGCATTTATTCCTTGCAACAACCAAGCCACAACCATCAATCTACATAATAATGGGGCTAGTAAATACAGATTGAATGGATTGGTGTCCATTAAAACAATTTGTACTAGAATAAAAATGGAATAAATGTTAAAATCCATATTTATTGTGAATGGAAAAATGAGTAATATACTCCTTATTTATGTATTAAGATTTAAGAAGAATATTAGCCAGTTGAAGAATTACTGATTAAAAAAAAAGAATTACTAATCAATTTAAACAAACACGTTGTCAGCTGGAAACTAAATAAAATGAATCAATGTCAAAATTTTAATTAGACTAGATATTCATAATAATTCGAAAAATGATCAGAAGTGAGTTAACATCATAAATTCATAATTAGTAGAGAGCTTATCAATTCAATCAAAGAAAATGTGAATGCTATCATATTACTATTAGTTTAATTATAAATGCTATTCGAATATCACTTTTGCCCATTGTAACGAACTCAATTTGTAATAACCACTTGATTACATTGAAATGCTCATATGTCGATGGCTATATGTTTTTCTTATATACTACTATTAATATTAGTCTGTCTATATAAAATAGCCAGAGCTATACTAGTTTTAAATAAATGGTAAAATATGAGAAATAAAAATATATATAATATTTTTAGTGAAAAATATAGAGAAAAATTATTCATCATAAATAGTGCTAATAGATTAATTTTGATGGGTAGTCTAAAATAGAAAATATGACTATCTTGACAAAAGTACTACTAGTATTTCTGTCAACCATTTAAAATACTATTTTGTCATTCTAAATTGTTCATGATTTAAATAAATATTTACTTATTTTTTTCATTTTTATAGGCAGATCTTATATTCTATTAATTTTTTATATTCACAATTTTTTATAAAACCAATACTCCCTCGATTACATATTAATAGATGCATTTCTTTTCGGCACGGAGTTTAAGAATAGTGTGTTATATTGTTGGTGAATAAAGTAAGAGAGAATAAAGTAAGAGAGATGAAGAGAAAATAAAGTAGAAGAGAGAATTATTTTTTGCCAAAAATAGAAATTACCCAATTAACTTTGAACTTCTTAAAATAGAAAAATGACTCTATTAACATGGAACGGATAGACTACTAAAATAGATCTCACATATATTTTATTTATTTATTTATTTTTTATAAAATTAATTGTATACTCTTTTTATTTATTTAATTTTATAAATTATTTTTTTAAAATTCATGTCGAATTAAATAGTTTTTAAAATGATAAACAGATGGAGTATTACTTTTTAAATAAATAAAAGGCAAACAAAACAAACTCGACAAAGATTTGTCAATAGTATAATGGGCCAAACTTAATATTGAGCATTTGTACTGTGGATTGAAGCCCATGAAATCAGATATAAAGATATAGTACTAGTAGTACTATTTTTATAATATGATTATAGATTGCATTATTTCCCATTTTTTTAATATACGTTCTATTTTAATTTGACACAAATATTAAAAAAAGAATAAATTAATAAAATATAAGTAAAATAACATATTAGAATATAGCTCACTATCAAAAATAGTAAAAATGAAATTAGATCATTAATAAGGACCAGATAAAAATAAAAACTGATATAAGTATATAATAGAGAATGAACGGAGTATATTCAATATATCAATTAGGCAATAGTAGATTTCATATGTCATTTTGATTTAGAGTTTACATTTTAGACAATCTTTGTTAAAATTAAAGACAAGGTTCACAACCGTCATCATTATAGATCTTAGCTATAGCAGTTTCGAAGTAGGTAGATATGCATATGAGATATATAACATAAACTAAATTAAGTGAGCCCATCAACTTGATGAATAGAAGTGAAAATTGAATCTATATTTTCTGGTTTCAGAAAATCAAGAAATTTTCTTATTTACAATTGATTTCGTATTAGTAATAACTAATGAGTTAGGGCAGTTGGAAAATCATATAAGTAATGACTAATGAGTTAGGACAGTTGGCCTTCCAACTGCCACGTGTTCATATACAATTGCCACCGAATCATATTCGTATCATTACATACATGTTACAACATCATCTAACCAAATGATTTAGGCACCCTCTTTTTCATCTTTCTAAAACTCGGTTTCTTTTGGAAAGAAATATGGAGTACTAATATAGTTCAGAAGTTGGTTGAGAAATTAGTTGAATAAATGGTTAGTTGAAATGTAACTTGCGTTTGCGAAAGCTAGCATTAATTTTTGTAATTTGTATTATAGTACATATTTTGTTGGAAGGGATCACCTCATGCATTGTATACTACTGCCTCCGTCCCACAATAAGATTCCATTTTTGTCATTTTAGTCCATCCCACAATAAGTCGACTTTCACTTTTACTATAAATAGTAAGTAAACCTCACATTCCACTAACTCATTACACACACATTTTATTATAAAACTAATATATAAAGTGAGACTCATTACTCTAACTTTTTCAACTAATTTTCCTTTACATTTCTTAAAATCTGTGCCGAGTCAAATGTGGACACCTAATGTGGGACGGAGGTAATACATTTCATAATACACCATTAAAAACTTGACAAGTGGATCTTATTCTATAGAAAAAAAAAGTTATTTCCAATATAACCTCTCCACTTTAAGTACAGAAATTTAAACTACACTACATATCAAAAACGTATTTATTCAAATCAATTTCAGTTAATTATGCTCAATTCTAATGAAAAAAAGTAATGGTGGATCACATTTTATAAAAAGGAAATTTATTTCAAATAATCTTTCTTGCACTTTCTCGTTTCTACACATCTTTCAGTTTCACTAATTCTCAACATATTTTAATTACTAATCTTATTTCTTTTCAAAAGTTATCTCCTCGTAATTTTGTTAGCTGCTATATCAATAATATATATATGTAGATTAATTTTTTTGTATTGTATAGTAAAAAACATCATATTAGCAACATTACTCCATATATTAGTATTTTTGTATCATGAAATAAGTACAAATACATAACAGGGATATTAAAATCAAAATCAATCACAAAAAGAAAAAAATATTGGAAAAACTTCAAGTAACAAGAAAGAAAATAGTAGTATTAAAAAGTAAGAAAATAGTTAATATTCAAAATTTTAAGGGTTCATAATTTATTTATTATAAATATAGCTTCTACATATAATATGCTTGTATCAAACGATCATGTTTGAATTCTAGAAAAAACACAACATCATGATAATAAAATTGATTGAAATGTGATCCACCATTACATTTTTTTATTAGAATTGAGCATAATTAACTGAAATTGATTTGAATAAATACGTTTTTTATTTTTAGTGTAGTTTAAATTTCTTTCCTTAAGTGGAAAGGTTATATTGGAAATAGCTTTTTTTCCATAAAATAAGATCCACTTGTCAATTTTTTAATGGTGCATTATGAAACGTAGTATACAATGCATGAGGTGATCACTTCCGATATTTTGTGAGCTTAAGCAATTAAATGATTGATTTTCCTATTTTTGTTATCTTGTGTTATCTGTCTTGTTCTAGTGAGGTGAGTGCGTGAGTACTTGAGACATTACTCCGACAAACTTGAGTTCTCTATCAGGGGAATTTTGTTGGGGCTACTAAATTACGATTACAAAATAATACATCAAATTATAAAATATGCATATATGAACTTTAATTTTCAGTTAGATTTAGTTTAAGAAGCAAATCGATTATAATCAAATTCTGAAAAAAAAATCAATGAACCACAATTCCGGAAAAATATCTTCAAGGAACCAAAAATATCATAACCAAAATTCCGGAAAAACATTTGTAACAAAAAAAAGGAAAAAAAAATCTTTAAGGGACCACAAATCGGAAAAAAAAATCTTCTAAGGAACAAACTGAATGACTATAAATCTGTGGCTGACTTCTGCTGAGTATTTGTGGTTAAGTGTAAAATTTGGAAGTAGTAATTTACAATTAAATAAAAATCACACAAAAGAGCATCTACAATGTTGGACTAGCCGGCGCCCTAGCCACCGGCGCTCGGCTGGGGCACTCGGCTAGTCCACTACTGTGATATGCTAGTCGAGAGGACGGAAAAACAACGCCCTAGAGCTAGGACGTGTGATCGGCTAGCCGTTTTTTTGTTTCTATAAAATACCCTATTCCCATTTCATTTTTTTTCTATGTTTTTTTTTCAATTCATTTCGTTGATGTTTTTTTCTTGAGAAAGCTAAGGCACCTCATACAATAATGTCTAAGCTCATTGCCGCTAGGACAAAGGCTATGGACAGTGGACGGTAGATCGGGTCTAAGGTGAAGATATTAGGGCACCCGCAACGCGTGCCGCCGGCGTTCCGCGTGCCGTTCCGCCGGAACGGTTTCGCCGCGGAACGCGTTGCGGCGCACCGTTCCGCTCCCATTCCGTTCCCATTCTGTTCTGCGTGCCGATGGCACGGAACGCGGCACGGCTTGTGCCGCCACGCGCTCGGGCGACGTGGCGCTCCACGCTTTGTGCGTGCTTCCCACTCGCCGGCCCGCGAGTGGGACACGTCAGCGATGACGCAATAATTAATTTTTTTTTAAAAAATATTTTTTTATAAATTTTTTTTAAACGGTCATATTACCGTTTTTTTAACTTTTTTTATTTTTTTTAATTTTTTTAATTTTTATTTTTATTTTCTTATTCTATAAATACACCTAATTTATTACATTTCACACACAACTACACATCTACTCTTCCTAAACCAACATCAATTCCTCTCCAATTTTCTATTTCAATCTCCTTCACAAAATGTCCGGCGACGGGAATTACGGCGGTGGCGGCTCCTGTGGGTGGGATCTCAACGCGTTCGGCGATTGGGAGACCATGTACAACACACTAGGTGGTTCCGGGTCGTCGACGCCGGGCACCCAGGGGTCGGCGACGCCGGGTGGGTACCAACCACCCACTTTAGATGTGGATGCCTACGCTCGACCACCCGGCTCGCGGCTTTCTCAGGGTTTGTCCCAGATTCGGGAGGATATCCCCGTAGAACCCACCCAAGGAGGAAGCCGAGGCGGTGGAAGCTCTAGGGCTGCGTCTGAGGCACCCGAGGAGGAGGAGGAGGAGGAACTGGAGGATCTGGGCCGGCATCCGTACAACAACGAAGAAACTAAGGCGGTGTACACCGCCTGGCTCACCGTCTCGTACGATCCCATCGTCGGGAACCAACAAGCCGCCAAGTGCTTCTGGGAAAAGGTCTATGATGTCTACCACCAGACTAAGCCGAAAGGGGCCTGGAAGCGCAAATATACAATGCTCCGTGCTCACTTTGGCCGAGTCGACGCACAGGTCAAAAAATTTTGCGGCATCTACGCGGCCGAAGCGGCGAACTACCAAAGCGGAGCTTCGGGCGCCGACATTCTGAGGGCGGCTTTGCGCGTCTTCTACCAGGACACCGGCCTACAGTTCAAATATGTTGATATTTGGCAGCTCGTCAAGGACGAGGAAAGGTGGGCCGGCGGTGTCCGCTCGAGCTCGGGCTCAACCTCAAAGCGCACGAAGCACACGGCGAGCGGCCGCTACTCGTCTGGTGACACCGGTGAGGCCAGCGAGGGTACACCGCAGGTGTTTGGGGGTACGGGGGATCCAATGCCCGACGAATACGGGGGATCCAGCAGTGGGCGCCGTCGGCCGCAAGGGACGAAGGCGGCGAAGACGGCTAGAGCGAGGAAGGGCCGAGGCGAATCAAGCCAGTCGGCCTCGGGATCGGGCTCGCGGGGAGGCTCGGACACACTTATGGTGGCGTACATGACCGCCACAATGGCGGACACTTCCCGCTTCTCGTACGCCCAATTCACGGCCTGGTGGAACGGAATTGTGTATATGGCATCACAACTTGGCCTTCCGACTCCCCCTCAACCTCGACCGCCTCCGGAGGATGATTCGCCGGCGGAGTAGTTTTTTTATTTTCCCACGTTTAATTGTGTGTTTTTTATTTTGTGTTTTTTATGTTTTTAGGATTTTAATTGTGTGCTTTTTTTTATTTTTTTTAAGTTTAAGTTGAATTTTTTTTTAATGTTGTGTGTTTTTTAATAAAGTGTGTTTGTTTTTTATTAAAGTGTGTTTATTTAAATTGAATTGGGTTGGAAATAAAAAAAAATGAAATTGAATGAATAGTAATTTAAGGAACGGTTAAGGAACGAAGGGTTGCAGGTTCTGTTCCTTAGTTAAGGAATGGAGTAAAAAAGTACAGTGGGGCCCTCAAATAGTGGTTTAAGGAACGGTATAGGAACGGTATAGGAACAACGTTGTGGATGGCCTTAGGCTATCCACAACGCTGTCACTATACCGTCCCTTAAAACACTATTTACGGGCCCCACTGTACTTTTTTACTCCATCCCTTAACTAAGGGACGGAACCTGCAACTAGGGCTGGCAAGTCGTGCGGATTGGGTCGTTATCGGGTCAACCTGATAATGACCCAACCCAATAAGGCCTAACCTGAACCCGACCTTTTAAGGAAACTGTAAATCCAAACACGAACCCGACCTGCTACCTTCAAATCTGAGCACGACCCGCACCCGACACGAACCCATTATCGACACGATATAATATGGGTTGACACGACACGATAACAACCCGAACCTGATATTACACGATTAAAACCTAATATTACACGATTAAACCTTAATTTTTAACCTAATTTACACAATTAAAATTCGTTTTATACTATTTAAACCTAATTTATAAGAAATTAAAACATTAAAGTAATATATATTTTTTAAAATAATAATAAAAATAATAATATTATTTCTTAATGGGTTACCCGTATCCGACCCGCATCCAATCCGAACCCAACCCGAAATTATCGGGTTCTTAATGGGTCAACCCGATAAGGACACGGATCCAATAAGACTTGACCCCAACCCAATAATTTCGTGCGGATTCGTGTCGGATTATCGTGTCGTGTCGAAAATTGTCAGCCCTACCTGCAACCCTCCGTCCCTTAACCGTCCCTTAAATTACTATTCATTCAATTTCATTTTTTATTTTTTTCCAACAAATTCAATTAATAAAAAACACACTTCATTAACAATAAAATAAAATTACAACATAAAATAAAAATACAACTTAAAAGTTAAAAAATTAAAAAAACACACAATTAAAATCCTAAAAAAATAAACGTGGCATAATTTAAAATATAATTTTATAGAAAATAAAAAAACTACTCTGCCGGCGAATCATCCTCCGAAGGCGGTGGAGGTTCACTAAAGGCGGTAGGAGGCGGAAGGCCAAGTTGGGCTGCCATAAAGACAATTACGTTCCACTAGGCTTGGTATTGGGCGGGCGTAAAGCAGGAAGTGTCCGCCATTGTGGCGGTCATGTACATGGCCATAAGGGAGTTCGAGCCTCCCCCGAGCCCGAGCTAGCCTGGCTTGATTTGCCTCGGCCCTTCCTCGCTCTACCCGCCTTCGCCGCCTTGGTCCCTTGCGGCCGACGGCGCCCATGGGAGGATCCCTCGGCATCGCCGGCCGTGCCCTCAATCTCCTGCGAGGCACCCTCTTGTGCGCCGTTGCCCTCACCGGCATCACCAAACGAGTATTGGCCACTCGCCATGTGCTTTGTGCGCTAGGAGGTTGATCCCGAGCTGGAGCGGACACCGCCGGCCCACCTTTCCTCGTCCTTGACGACCTGCCAAACAACAACAACTTTGAATTATTTGCCGGTGTCGTCGTGGTAGAAGCGCAAAGCTGACCTCAGAATGTCGACGCCCGTGGATCCGCTTTGGTACTGAGCAGTTTAGTTCGTGTAGATGCCGCTGAATCTTTTGACCTCTCTGTCGACTCGGTCAAAGTGAGCGCGAAGCATCTTATATGTGCGGCGGCGGGACCCCTTTGGCTTAATCCGGTGGTAGGCCTTGGAGACCTTTTCCCAGAAACACTTCCGGCTTTGTTGATTCCCGACGATGGGATCGTATGAAACACGGATCCAGGCGTTGTACACCGCCATCGATTCTTTGCTGCTGTACGGATGCCGGCCTCTGCCTCTGCCCTGGAGCTTCCACCGCCTCGGCCTCCTCCCGGAGTGGGTTCAACTAAATAATCCTCCCGAATCTGGGATAATCCCTGCGAATACAGCGGGGCAGAGGGACGGGCGTATGCATCCACGTCAAAATTGGGTGGTTGGTACCCCCTGGCGTCGACGAACCCTGGGTGCCCGGCGTCGACGAACCGGAACCACCCAATGTGTTGTACATGCTTCCCCAGTCGCCGAATGCGTTGAGATCCCACGCGCCGGGGCCGCCACCGCCGGAGTTTTCGTCGCCGGACATTTTGTGATGAGATTAGATGAAAATTGAAGAGGAAATGAAGAAGGAAAAAATCATGTAACAGTACAAAGTAAAATAAAAGCAATATAGAATCAAAGTAAAAGGTGAAAGTTTCATATCATCTACCGAAACGGTCACTTGTTTCGTCATGATTCTAAACCAGCAAGTCAGCAACTATACACAGGAAAGCTTGCCACTTAATCTCCGATTTTCCCTCTGTTTCTCTTGCTCCATCACCGCAGAAATACATTCATTCATCTTTGTTACTCAATTTATATTAACCCAAAAGATGAAAAAAGGTTCATAAACGGCTATATTTTGACTATTGTTGCGAAACCCTGAATGCCCCCCTCTATCGGTGGGGCCCCCAAATTCTCATCTTTTTCATTGCTGAATAATTGGGACTGTTTAGGTTCTATCCAATTGATCAAAATCACAACTGGTTTTTGATTCGGGTTTGTGATGACTTACAATAATGCCGGCCACGGCGATCTTAGGATGGATGTGGATTACGTGAAATTGGCGGTTGGCGCGGGGGGTGGGGCCCAGTGCCTGAATGAGGCATCGCCTTCTTGCGGCGGAGGAGGCCATTGTTGGTCGTGGCTGTGGTGGTGGGCGAAGCTTCTACTGGTGGCTTTGTTTATTGGGATTTTGCTTGCGGTTTTCTTGAAATGGATCGGACCCTTCGTCATGGAGAAGGTTAGGTTTCTCTTAATTTGGGTCTGTTTCTATTTTGGGGATTTATGTGCAAATGAATGCATACATTTGTTTCTTTCTCAAATATAAGTTAGGTCTATATTTTGCCGTGATTTCTGGGTAAATACATTAAGAAATTGCAAGCATTTGTACCCAATTTATGTTTATGTGCTTGTGAGCTCTTTGTACCAATTTGGAACATAAACTCTGAAGATTCAGGTGCTTTTGTCTAAGAATTGCGCCTTTATTCTTTGATCATTGGAGAGGCTAACTTGTATATACAATTATTAAGCTTATTGGTGGTGATAAGAAATGATGATTGGTTGTTAGAAAAAACTGGATGTGCTAGTGTATGTATTTGGTGTAATCCATCTTGTCTCTTCTTTACTTTTACCCATTTCCTGTGCTGGTTAATGTTGATGCATTGTTGTGTACCATTGCATTTTTGGTTTCTTATTACATCTTAACTTACATTCATTCAATTCGAAGACGTGATGATGGTTCTCTGCTTTTTCTTACAATTTACTACAATGGAATTCACAAGTAGAGGATGATGTTAAGCTGGGGGTGATCCTTCTATTGTATTCTGTCTCCGATAATCTTCTAATATGCAATTCAAATTGCCATTATGCATGTACTATATGTGCCTAAGAGGCTAAGCTCAAGTGAGAAGTCTATACATAACTCGACTGTTTTCATGGTTTTAGCATCTGCTTATCATTTCATTCTTAGTAATTCCAGTTTTAACTTAGCGCGGTGTATCAGTTAGAGCTGATGCATTGTAGTGTATCAATCCATTTGTTCAAATAAGCAATTCAAATTGTCATTATTCTTGTAATATCTGTGCCTAAGATAAAGTGTGAAGTCTGGATCTAACTAGACTGTTTTCACTGCCTTGCATCTGTTTGTCATTTCATTCTTTTCTAGCTCCAATTTTAACTAAGTGTTATCTATACTTTTCCAGGAGATCATCCCGTTAATTAATTGGGAGAGAAAATCGTTCAGCACAAAGCAGCTAGGAGTTTTAATCTTTTGTTCTCTGGCAATATTCCCATCCATCCTTTTACCTTCTTCACCGTCTATGTGGCTTGCTGGGATGACATTCGGATATGGTTATGGATTTTTGCTGGTTGTTGGAGGAGTCATATTTGGTGTCTCTCTTCCATATTTCATTGGTTCACTTTTTTACTACAAAATCCAGGTATTGATGAATATTTGTATCATGTGTCATTCTTTACTGTTTCATACTCATAAACACATTACAAACTTAATGATCCTTTTTCCTCACTTGTAGGTGTGGCTAGAGCAATATCCTAAGCGAGCTTCTGTGATAAGATTGGCTGGCGAGGGAAGTCTGTTTAATCAGTTCAGAGCCGTAGCACTCATTAGGATTTCTCCTTTCCCTTACATCATATATAACTACTGTGCCGTAGCTACAGATGTGAAATTTGGTCCTTACTTCTTTGGGACACTTGTTGGGATGGTGCCAGAAATATTTCTTACACTTTACACGTTAGTTCACTCCCTCCCTCTCCCTCCTTTTGTCTCTCTCTGGCTCCTTGTCTCTCTGTTAATCTTCTGGGTGCTGTTAATAATATTTGGGATGTACCCCTCTTGCTTGCAACGATGCATATATCTTATATTTGATTCGTCTTTTTTCAATTCTTTTTACTTGTATGAAGTGTTGCTTGGATGGAAAATTACACAAGCAATTTTCTTTTATTGGCATCTTTCTTTTCTGTTCTCTCATTGCTTGAGACTAATGTGTTCTTACTTTAAATGCAGTGGAATTATAATACAAACTATAGCTGATGCTGCGGATGATCGGCAAACTATGTCAGGTCCTCAGATTCTGTTCAACATTGCTGGCTTTTCCATCACCGCGGCAGCGACAGTGCTAGTAACATTGTATGCGAAAAGGCGACTGAAGGAACTGCAGATGGAAGAGGTGCTTGTCTTGCAGTAACACCTCACATTACATGTGGCAAGATTATTGCTTTCTATTGCAATTATATACCACCCGTAGCATATTAACGAACTGTCTCATCATCTGGTGAGTTTAAAAGTTGGCTCCTCATTCTTTTGAGACTCATCTGCCAGGAGGGGGAAAGTGATTTGGTTGGGCACCACAACTGATGATATCGATTCTTGCTTCCTTCCTTACCCTCCCCATCATGATCTGTATATATATAGTCCGCGTTCTCGGCTTTTTTTAAGTTTATGTTACAAGAAGCCATCCAAGCTATTATTACCTTGGCTTCACTTAATACTATAAGTCAGTATTGACACTTTGCCATAAGTTTAAATTCATTAAACGACTCTGTTCATGTAATTCCATGCCTTAATTTGTTGAATAGAAATGCTTGGAGTGGAAGAGTAGGTGCATTATGTGTTTTGTTTTGTTTTGTTTTTTTCTGAGAAGAGGATATGATATATTGTGCAAGGTATCATCACCGTCGCTGAGAAATGAGAACCTCCAGCTAACGTAGGGGCTTACGAGTTATGGACCCTCCGGCTAATAAACCTTGTAGAATTCGTTTCGAGGCCACCGATGCTGTCCAGTTTGTCTCTCTACCTCTGAAAGCTTAGAAGGCCTGACTTTAAAAAGAGAACCAAAAAAAGGAAAAAAAAATGAGGATGGAACTAAATAAGGAAAAAAGAAAAATGGTCCCTTTGATTCCTCATTAAATAGGGGTGGATTTAGTTTGTTTTTCTTTCGGGTGTCTTTTGATGGTGTGAACTATATATACTGTTCCTGACGTTTTGTGATATAAATAATTTAAGCGACCCTCGTCCGGATTGTTTTTTATTTGTATACATTTTTTTTATTTTTTTGTGTGGGTGAGGAATGTGAATAATCGAAATGAAAATTAATTAAGTAGAACAAACAATTGCAGAATCGACGCGTGGGGAGTGCTGGCACCTTCCTTCCTTCCTTCCAACTCTCTCTCTATCAATTGTTCTGCAACTCAACTGAAACCCATGCAATAGAGATCTCTTTACTATTGACGTTTGGCACGTATCTGATTGGCTATGCAATTTGGCCAACACTATTATTTTATTATGTGCACTTACGTGAGTAAGTGTAAGTTTTTTTTCCTATATATTTGGCAGGTTAGATAACTAATTCATGGGCGCATTTTGACCCAAGTTATCACGGGTGTCGCAATTGCAAAAATTGAAACATAGATAAAAAAAATGAAGAAGAGAGATTTATATTATTATTGTGAATATTTGGAATCCGAAAACCAAAAGAATAAATTAAAAGAGAGATAGTACATAGGTAAACCGATTAAGCTCCAAGAGCTTTTACTTACTCGAGTATAATCTTCACGTTTTATTTGTTGCGTTTGAAGTGCAGCATCATGTTGCACTATATATCCCTTCCAACGATCAATAATCGATCATTCTTTTTCAATGCCTTTTTTGGATTCTTTCTCCAATATTTTTTCCAACTTCTCGTCCAATTCTTCCACCTATCCAACCCCAAAAAATATGGTGGGATTATCTACTAAAACAGATTTACCATATTTTTATGGATGGACAAATAATGCAATAAAATTTATAAAATCACAGCTTCTTAAAAAATCATACGCCATCCATTCCATAAAAATAATTCACTTATATTTTTAGTAACTTCTTTCTCTAGAATGAATTGAGCTGCGTTCTCCACTAATAATATTCCAATTATTTTTTCTTTGTATCTTTCTTATTTTACTAATTGTACATTAAAACTCATGTCGTCCCAAAAGTCTTGATTTTTAAATGACGGAGAGAGTACTTTTAGTGAATCTAAGGGTGCACTTAAAAAACACTTCGAAATGGTTTTCCTTATAAAGAAAGAAAATTGAAATGAACATCAACTCACGTCTGGTGTTACCCTCTACTTAGTTGAGGAGATACTACAAGTTAAAATAATCATTTCCAATGAATAAACATTTATTTTGAGTGAAATAATAATTAATTAAATATAGCATTCATTTAGCGACAAGAAGTTTAAAATTAATCCATTTATCAAAATAAATAGCTTGAATTAGTATTATCATATTTATTCAAGTTTTAATATGAAAGCATATCAAATATTGAAGGGTGTGACAGGTGCGAGTCCCACAACCCCAACTACCATATTTATTGGTTTATATACTATATTTATCATGATATTTCAATTATTGCCATTTGATGTCATGTACTACTAAATTGCCATTCCCATGGCATTGAATTTGAAAAAAAGAAATAAGAAATGCACACCTTGTCCATCAACTCCTCAACCATTTGAGCGTCCTTGGCCGTTTCTTCAGCCAAATCCTCAACAAAGCTCACAATCTGCTTCAGCCTTCCCTCCGGCAGCGACTCCGCCAAGTCCTCCGCCGCTCTGTCCACTTTACCCACCGCGTCAGCTATTTCCTCCACCGTCTCCGCCACCACTCCAACCTCCTCTGGATAAATAACAAAATATATTAAGCACCTAATCAAAGATTAATTACTTAAACACTACAACTATAATTGAACATACTTGACACTGTTACAAGCCACTGGATCAGAAAAGGCACTCCCACCATCAATCCCGCTATCCCAGCAACCCTGCCAAAGGATTCAAATAATACTCCATCTAATTAATTAAAATTTATCCAATCGATGGTGAAATAAATTTAATCAGCTGACCATGGATTGTCAGAGATGCCTTGGACGGCGGGGAGAGAGAAGGAAGAGAGAAGATCTGAAGAGGAAACTAGATCTGCAGCTGCTTCCGGCGTAGCAATATTCGCAACAATAAAATTCCTGCGCGATGATCGACTTAATGATCAGCTAAAAAATGAAATCGAGAGGGTTAAAAACACAAGTACCTTTTTTTGTTGGGAGATCTGTGGAGAAGCTGCAAATCGGTTTTGCTGCGAAGAAATGAGCATTTTCCGCCATTTCTGAGAGAGGTATTGTTGCTAAGGCAAGAGCGAAATGAAGTGGCCATAAAATCTAAATAATTTTGTACTCATAGTCCATAAATGATTTATATAGTGGAATCATTGAATCTGAGTCAAATTTATTTTATTAACTGACTTATCCAATAAAGTTTATTTACGAATATGAGTAAATAAAAATAGTTTACATTAATCCATTGTCTATTATGATTCCTTGGTTCATTTTTTTCCCAAATATACTTGTAATTCCATTTTTTCATGCGTTAATTTATTTTTTATAATTCAGTTTCTTGTAATTGGTTTTATTAATTACGTTCTATTACTCCCAATAGTATGAAGTATAAATATGATACTACATGTGTATTTGGGAAAATTAAATATGGCTACATTAAAAGATTGAATTTTTTTTGTTATACATTAAGTTGTTATTTGAAGCAGTGGCAGACACAAAATTTTTCTATTGAGGGTCCAGACTATGGTTAACAATTATTGTATATGGTATTATTGGCGTCACCGAAATAATTAAGATATATATTTATTTTAAATAAAAAATATAACTTTCAAATTAAATTTTCTAATATTAATATATGAACCGTAAAGAATTACTCCCACCATTCCATATTAATAGAGACATATCTTTGCGGCACATAGATTAAGAAATAAATATTTAATATGTGAAGTGAGGAGAATAAAGTAGAGAAATGAAGAGAAAATAAAGTAAAAGAGATTAGTGTATTGCTTTTTTTTATCAAATATAGAAATGACTTTATTACTATGTCAGAACGTCCAAAAAGAATACTATTACTCTACATGAAATATAAGGAGTACTATTTTTATTTTAAGTTATAAGAGCATCCTCATTCGTGCTCTTGCCAACGAGCACGGATGTGGGTCCGGACCCACTTTTACTCCCTGCTCTTAGGCAAGAGCACAATACCCACATCCGTGCTCTTCCGCAAGGACAAGCTCAAGGGTCCCATCATTCTATTATTCAATTTAAATAAAAATATTTCCACAAAATTAAAATGCATTAAAATATCTGGAATACTATTACAAATTACAAAAAAATTAAAAATTACATAATTAAAATCCTAAAAATTAAAAATTACATAATTAAATTCATAAAATTAAAAAATCCACTACACATGGCCGAATTTCGCCCAAATGTGTTTGATTAGGTCTTCTTGTAGCTCAATGTGGGCTCGGGTATCGCGCATTGTGTTCCTTGTTTCGATCCTCTCGCCCACCGTCGTATGCACACCTCGTCGAGGGGGAGACCTCGCGGTTGAGCTTCCGGCTTCATCCTCGTCGTAAAAGCTAGCCGCCATCGGTCCTTCGTCAGCTATAATCATGTTGTGCAAGATAATACACGTGTACATGATGTCGGCGATATTTTTCACGTACCACAGACGAGACGGGGCCTTCACAGTGTTGAATCGGGCTTGAAGGACCCCAAAAGCTCTTTCGACGTCTTTCCGAGCAGACTCATGACGCTGCGCAAAAAGAACCCGGCTCGGGTCTTGCGGGTTGCTGAGCGTCTTCACGAAAGTCGACCACCTTGGGTAGATACCATTGGCGAGATAGTAACCCATGTGGTATGCATTTCCGTTGACGGTGAAGTCGATCGCCGGTGCTACACAATTCAAAACATCATTGAAGAGTGGTGAAGAATAGAGCACGTTCAAGCCGTTGTTGGATCCAGTAATACCAAAAATATGCATGCCAAATCCATAGGCGGTAGTCGGCGACCGCTTCAAGGATAAGTGTTGGGTCGCCGCCTTTGTGGCCGCTTAAGTGTTGCCCCCTCCAAGCAGTCGGGCAATTCTTCCATCTCCAATGCATGCAGTCAATGCTGCCAAGCATACCAGGAAAACCATGGACTGTTTCGTGAAGACGAAGCAACCGTTGGCAATCATCGGTGGTGGGTGCCCGAAGGAATTCCTCACCGAAAGCTGAACGAACGCCGTCGCAAAAATTTTTAAGGCAAAAGATTCCAGTTGACTCACCGACATGCAAATACTCGTCGAAGAGGTCAGTCGTTTGCCCAGTAGCAAGTTGTCGGATGGCACACGTACACTTCTACACCGCCGAGAGACTTTGCTGACCGGTTGCGTCTGTACTTGTTTGAAAGTATTCAACACGGGCGGATAATGTGTTGACAATACGCATAAACAAGCGTTTTGACATGCGAAAACGGCACCGAAAGTAATCTTCCGGAAACTGCGGCTGGTAAGAAAAATAGTCGGCAACGAGCCTTTCGTTGGCTCCCTCCTGGTCACGATGGATGTAGCGGCGAGTTGATCTAGTTGGTCGAGGAGGAGAGGCGAGGGTATTCACAGTGACATAGTAATGGAGGCGAGCAGGCTGTGCCGCGTCGCTGGCACGGATGGACGGACGAACCGCTGCTCGCCGCTGCGGATGCTCTAATTATCATTACTCAATTTATACAAATGAAGAAGTAAAAAAAATTACTAAAGTGAAAAAATATAAAATAAACTAACTACTCCCTCTGTTCCATAGTAATGGAGGCGTTTCTTTTCGATATGGAGATTAAGAAAAATTGTGTTAAGTGAATTAAATAAAGAGAGAATAAAGTGGAAAATGAAAAATGTAGAGAGATGAAGAGAGAAAAAAGTAAGAGAAAGTAATGTAGGTGTGGAAAAATGTATTGACTTTTACTAAAAAGGGAAATGACTCTATTACTATGAAGCGTACTAAAATAACAAAATGACTCTATTAGTATGGAACAGAGGGATATATAACTGTTAAAGCATGGAAACCTCTCACAATTGCCTAGCTCTGTTATTCGAACACCTGACCACAAGTTTCAAGACACAGTTGCCAACCAACTCTACTACATCATATGTTGGTATTTTCTTCTATGAATATACTACATCCGTCCCTCAAGAATATGCACTCTTTATTTTTTAGTCCGTCCAACAAGAATATGCATTTTCTGATTTTAAAAAGTTTTTTCTCTCTAAGAGCATCCACAATGGTCTAGGACCTCCCATAGTCCTCACATAGTCTTCCCACTGCCACATCATCCAGCACTAAACCTCCTGCCACATCATCTGGACATGCAACTGGACATCAAATAGCCCTCACATAGCTTATCCACATCACTAATAACAATTATATAAATTTAATTTACAATTGTAGCAACATACAGAATTTAATTTACGAGATAAATACAGGAAAATTGAATAATACTATTAAAATTTCAAATAGTACAATAATTTTAAAAAAACACATTAAAAAAAATTACATAAATTTAAATAAAAACTAATGCCATCCAATCCTCCGCGCCCACAACTCTTCAATTAAATCATTTTGGAGTCGAATATGAGCCTCCGTCTGACGCATGTCGGCATGTGCTTGGAGGAGGGCTTCTTCATCGTGAGGTACCCCATCTCGTACGTTGGCGGCGGCGACGCCGTGGCTTGGACCGGCTTCATCATCGTCATTGGCCCAATCAGTCAGTTGTACACCTTCATCTTTGACAATCATGTTGTGCATGATAATACAAGCGTACATTATATCAGCAATGCAGTCGACATGCCACAAACGCGTTGGTCCCTTAACTGCAGCCCATCGCGCCTGAAGCACACCAAATGCGCGCTCGACGTCCTTTCGCGCCGACTCCTGCCGCGTCACAAAGTAGGCCTTCTTCGCATCTGATGCGCACGGATCGTCTTCACAAAGACGGGCCACCTAGGGTATATCCCATCCGCCAAGTAGTAGCCCATATCATGCTGGTTGCCGTCAGCGACAAAACTGATGGCCGGACCGACGCCCTGGCACTGCTCGTTGAAAAGGGGCGACGAGTTGAGGACGTTTAGGTCGTTGTTTGAACCGGCTATCCCAAAATACGCATGTCAAATCCACAGCCGGTAATCAGCTATGGCCTCGAGGATCATCGTGGGATTCTTTCCCTTGTAGCCGGTCGCGTAGAACCCCTTCCAGGCAGCGGGACAGTTCTTCCACTCCCAATGCATATAATCTATGCTGCCTAATATTCCCGAGAACCCATGCTGCTCCCCGTGCATCCGCAGCAGATCCTGGCAATCTTCGGGGGTAGGCTTTCGGAGATACTGATCACCGAATACTTCAATCACGCCCTGACAGAAATACTTCATACATTCGAGGGCAGTCGTCTCACCGATGTGGAGGTATTCGTTCCACATGTCTGCCGAAGTGCCGTAGGCCAACTGCCTGATTGCCGCAGTGCACTTTTGAATAGGGGTGTGGCCGGGTTTGCCAGCCGCATCGTGCCTGAAGCGGAAATACAGATATCGCTGCTCCAAACCATTAACAATACGCATAAACAAGTCCCGCCTCATCCTAAAACGACGCCTGAAATGGTTGGCGTTAAAACGCGGCTCCTTTGCGAAGTAATCTGTGAACAGACGCTGATGTGCAGCTACATGATCACGATCAACCACTTGTCGACGGCGGACAACTGGTCGTGGGCGAGGTACCGGCGGCTACATATAACTCTGCATCCATCGATCAACCTCACGACTCGTATAGACATCTAGCTCTTCGTTCAGCATACGCTCGTACTCATCAGTATCCCCATCACTACCACCACCACTACCACCGGCATTACTCATTTCTTAAATTGATCTTGTACAGAAAGAAAGATAGAGAGAGTACTCGTTAAAACAAGTGGTGCGAATGAAAATGACGTCCAAAGCGCGTATATATAGTGTTTTCGAAAAAAAAATAAAATTAAATTCTGACGCCGATCCGGGGCCTACAATGGCGCCGTGAGGATCGGCGTTAGAACCGGCGTCACCACACGAATCGGCATGGGTACGCCGAAATTGACGCCGATTTTGCCGACGCCGGTCGCAATGGTTCGGCGTCAGAACCGGCGTCGGTGAAAAATCGGCGTCGCGGTTTTGACGCCTCCATTACTGATGCTCTAATGATGTGGGACCCATTATCCACTAACAATATTTTATTTACTTTTTCTTTCTACCTCTCTCTTACTTTTCCATATTTTACATTATAACTCGTGCCGACCCTAAAGACCATATTCTTTGGGGACGGATGAAGTATTATACATAGTAAAAATGAAAATAGTTGGGGGTTCCAAGGAACCCCATAACACCACTTAGGTCCGCCAATGATTTGAAGTGTTTTATGGATTGTTGGGGTGTTTGGTATTTTTCTTGAAGTAGACAAAAATAAGAAAATATTCGTTTATTTTTTCTTTTTTGAATATGGGTGAGACGCGTTTTTGTTTCGTGTGTCTAAAGTTGCGAGAGGCGTTTCAGTTTTGTGTGTCTATGAAAGACGCATTACTTAGAAAACAATATACATATAGTTTGATTGCTGAAAGGGTGAAAGTGGTAGACTTATGTCATTATGTGCTTCTACATTGTATATTGACTTGGGTTTTGAATCTCATTTGTAGCATTTTTCATGTATTTTGTTATAGGGCATAAAAAACTAGTAAAACACAAAAACGTGGATAATGGAATTCAAACTCGGGATTTGTTGAGGAAAGAAGTCTCCGCTTTCCGATAATTTGGCCCATTAGTTTTTATCTGATTATATATGGCCCATTAAGGCTTGTCAATAACACACTATCTACGAGAACGTCCTTTAAATTTTAAATTAAAACTATTTAATTAGGCCAACTTGAGATTTGACATTCTACCAAATTTATTCTGTATGGTGATCTTTATTTTAGACTAGACGGGATATAACTAAATTTAAAATTTAATACAATTCGTTGTAATTTTACATAAAATATTTAACTATCAAATAATCAAACATCCGGATTCAAGATATAAATATAAATCAAACAAACTAAACAAAACAAGTAAATTTTTATTAATTTGAAATGTCAACCAAGAAGCTAAGTCTTGTGACGCCTACATAGTTACGTCATCTAATTAAGTTAATTAATCCTTTAACGCACTTTTTGACAATACAGACCATTCGGACATTCCACGAAATTTAATTCCCTCAATTTATAAAGCCAAAAGAAATATCCTATTGCGTGGATTACATCCAAAACTGATGTGTTACAATTAATAAAATAAGCAATTAAATTTCTTGGAAAATTTACTAATAGTGCTTGGTGACTAATCAAAGTTATCAAACTGTAATCTATAAAATAGGGACATAAACTCCTTCACCAAAACATAAAGCTTTCTTTAATTTGCGTGTAGTGCAAGAACGTAACCTGGTTATGAAATTTGGGTGGCTTCTCATATTTCTGTTTTTCTTAATTTTCTGCATCTCACTGCATTTGTATGGCAGCTTTAATGGATTTTCTTGTAGCCCAATTTTCGTATTTTCAGTGCTTAACATTATTATTTCATTCACAATCATGAAATGTGAGAAGGAATCTGCGCAATATTTTTATGAGATTATGGCTTTTAATGGCTTGGTTTATGATGAAGAAGAAGCGGCAACGATAGATATTGAGGAAAGGAGCAATACTGATAGTGATGATGATTACGCAGAAGAATCAGATAGCTCAGTAGCAATAGAGGAGTCAGCTGATGATGAAAAAGGAGATGGTGATGAAAATCTAGAGAGCAGAATTGAAGAATTTATAGCTGAGACGATGAAGAGGTGGAGAAAGGAATTGGAGGTAGATGGAGAAATACTTACAAGGAAAAGAGTCACCATCTGTGGCTCCACTCGGATCGTGAGTCTTGACCGTTGATTAGCGAGACTGTTACTCATGAGTCATTTTAACGACCTCCCTCTCTCGCTCTCTAACACATTATATTATGTTTGTCTCTCTATTTGAGAAACGCTCTTGCTTCTGTCTAGAAATTTCTCTTCGATCAGCTCTTTCTCTTCCTACGTGACTTTGAACCGTGAATCGATGTTGTCCATTGGGTTTCCGGACTGAGTGTGTAGTATGTTGAATCATAACTATATATGTGGTTATTATGCTTCCACTGTAGTTTCTATGAGTGTTCATAGAGTTCTTCAGTGTGATTCGGTCTGTGGATTGTGGTGACATTGGTCTTGGCGGTGTGTTGTAACCTCTAACTCTATGTTGAGTTATACGATCTCTTCCATTGAGATTTTCTGTATGTCTATGCGATATTATTGAATCACCTCGATTTGTAAATATTTGTTATATTCTTGTTTAGATTATATTTGTAAATATAGTTTTAATTACTCCCTACTTTACTTTTATTCCATTTTTGGTAAATGTACTCACACTCCACTAACACATTACCTTCATAATCTATTATAAAACTAATATATAAATGTGGGACCTACATTTCACTCACTTTTCTTCACATTTCTTAAAACATGTGACGAGTTAAATATGGACAACAATTTGCGGACGAATGGAGTAGTATTTTTTGTATTCCGTATATTGTTGTGAGATTGACCATCTCACTGCGTATTGACCTTAAGGGCATCCACAATGGTGCGGATGTCCCGGCGGACATCCCCGCGAACATCCCAAAAACACCCCCTGCCACGTCATAAGGACTTCCCACTGCACTGCCACATCATAAGGACTTCCCACTGCACAGTGGCGGACATCCCCAAGGACATCCCGACGGGCTTCCCACATTAATAAAAATTCACAAATTCACCAAATTAAATAATTTACGGAATTAAATAATTTACGGAATTAAAATTTATGGAACGATTACGGAATAAAAATTTCATTAAATAAAAAAAAGAAAGGTACATTTTAAAAAAAAACTAAAAAAAATACATTTCAACAAATAAAAATTTCATCCACGACGACCCCTTCGCTGCCATACTTCTTCAATTTTATCATTCGGGAGTCGAATATGTGCTTGTTTTTTGCGCGTGTCGGCAAATGCACGGACTCGCTCGACCTCGTCATGGGTATACCCATACGTACATTGCCGGTGGCAACGCCGTGGCTTGGACCCGCAACATCAGCATCATCATTGGTCCAATCTGTCAGTGCTGGACCTTCATCTTCGACAATCATGTTATGCATGATAATACATGTGTACATGATATCGGCGATGCTCTCAGCATACCACAGTCGTGATGAACCCTTCACTGCCGCCCATCGACTCTCGACAACCCGCAAAATATACCTTCCTTTCTTCTGTTCGGCATCTGATCGTCTTCACAAAGACGGGCCACATAGGGTATATCCCATCAGCCAAATAATAGCGCATGTTGTGTTGGTTGCCGTTGGCGACAAAATTGACGGCCGGACAGACGCCCATGCACTGGTCGTTGAAAAGGGGCTACGACTGGAGGACGTTGATGTTCGACCCGGGTACTCCAAAATAGGCATGCCAAATCCATAGCCGGTAGTCAGCTACCGCTTCAAGAACCATCGTGGGATTCTTGCCCTTGAAACTCGTAGTGTACACCCTTTTCCAGGCAACGGGGCAGTTCTTCCACTCTCAATGCATACAATCTATGCTGTCTAGCATCCCTGGAAACCCGTGCTGAGTCTCGTGCATATCCAGCAGGGCCTGACAATCTTCCGGGGTAGGCTTCCGAAGATACCTATCCCCGAATATCTCCCTAACGCCCTGACAAAAATACTTAAGGCAATCGCGGGCAGTCGTCTCGCCGATGTGGAGGTACTCATCGAACATGTCGATCGTGCCTCCATATGTCAGCTGCCTTATTGCGGCAGTGCACTTCTGAATTGGCGTGTGGTCGGGTTTACCAGCAGCATCCTCCCGCACCCTGAAATACCCGTATCGACGGTCTAAAGCGCCCACGATACGCAGAAAGAGCGGACGATGCATCCTAAAACGTCTCCGGAATACGTTCTCCCCAAATCGTGGCTTCGGAGCGAAGTAGTCCTCATACAACCGACGGTGTGCAACGAGGTGGTCCCGGGGTACTATAGATCGACGATGGATGGGTCGAGGTATCGTCGGCGCCAAGGCCACCTGTATCTCCCTCTCCGCTGCCTCCCGCACACGTGCATGAATTTGCCTCATAATGTCATCATACCCCGTACCACTACTGCCCGCACCAAAACCACTACCACTACCAGCCATTCTAGATATATAAAAGAAACGTAGAGAAATAGATACTCGTTAATAAAACTAGTGCGGATGAAATGAAATTCAACGAGCCGTATTTATAGAATTTTCGAAAAATATAAACTAATCGGGGCGTCCGTGCGGACGTTCGTGGGGTCAACGCAATGACAGACGTCCGCAAGGACGTCGCGACGGACGTCCCAGGAACGCCGCGGAACTCCGGTGTCCGCAGTAGACATCCATATCCGGGTCACCTTTGCACAATGGTGGACGTCCCGCGCGGACGTCCGGCACGCCGGTCGGACGTCCGCCGAGACGGGCGCCATTGCGGATGCTCTAAAGAGGTCTTTGACATAGTGAAATGAAGTGATTCCTTCTTTTAATGGGTGTTGAGTGTGCTCATCTTTATTCTGTTTTATATGGATAAAGTCTCATGTATTTTCTTATTCATTCATCCATTAAAGTCAGCCGTTAAAGTTTACAAGGACTCAATTAAGTAATTAACTAATAATTTAGAATATTAGTACATGATTTGCAACATTCCATGCTCTAGGCAGCAGTTCCTGTAGTATTATTATTTTGTTTTCATGTATAAACATCAATATGTTTTTCTATTACTCCTTGCTAAAATCAGTTTATTGGGCCTGGATACATATCATAATTCAAGGCCCATAATGTATCTGAGGACTGAGAGCTCTATAAATCTCTGTTTCATTTGAAGCATCGATACCAATTTAATTTGAAATTAGACGTCCATTCGGCATAAAGTATAATTCAAATTTTATTCAATTCGGATGATTATACAATTTGGAAGGTGGGTTGGTGGTTCAATTTTTTCGAGATGCTACAACAAAAAACAAGATGTAAACATTAAAATAACATTAATATAAATGAAAGACTGTTCCGAAATATATTAAAATAATTTATGTGGATGCAACTCACCCTCATTAAATTAATTTTCTATCACCCTCATTAAATTAATTTTTTATCAGTAAATAATTCTGAAAAAGGATGCATCGTTCTTATCTAAAACTACTTTACTATATAGTACTATATTTTATTTATTTTTTTTATTTTATGAGAAGTTGCATAAAATAAATTAATTGAGATGACTAACTATTTTATTTATATAGGTGTCATCATACTTATGGAGTTGCATATGGGTTCCATACACACTCTGCCTTGGTCAATACGCGTGGTCCCCTACAAACCTTGCACATTTAAAATAATACTTATATAATATAATTAGGAAAGCTTGAAAACTACTGCTTTTGTAAGATGGAAATAATTTAATATAATTGGGAAAACTTGAAAACTACTGCTTTTCTAAGATGGTAGTACTACTTTGCTTAATTATGAGCTTTAAATAAAATTTAAAATTGTTGCTTGCATCTTACTGCTATTAATAAAGCAAAAGATTAAAAGTTAATATTTTATTTGCACGCCAATTTAGATTTTTGCTTGGTTTGCTCCATTATTTGATGTGTTAATTATTAGTTGCATAAAAGTCTAAGGTCGAGGCCAGCACAAATTTTAAAATGCCATTTCGTTATCTTATAATTGAATTTTTATTGTGAAAAAAGGATTCTTGGTTGTGAAAATTTCGTCAAGAAAATATAAGTCATACAATTCAATGAAATTTCAAAATCATTGAAATGAAATATGGGAGTAAAGATTTCAATATTTAGACCAAAATAACGTACATATTAAGTGGAAATAAAAGGTAAAAGTATATATGTCTTTAGGAATAATAAATAATGTGATCTCATGCTTTGTAACAAAGAGTTGTCGAGAACAAATTTCATCATTTTCCCTTTCTTAAACTAAGAAAAGAAATAGAAGTATAATTCCATATTTTGTTTAGATATGAACTAGATTAAATTTTTGTGCAAAATCAAAATAACACCTACTTCCACTGTTCCACATAAGCATGATCCTTAATTGAGTTTAACTAAGGTCGCATGTTCTGAAATAAATGAGCAAATTCCAGACGATTTACATTTATTGTTATTAGAAAATTGTAAATATGATCTATTTGTAGTTTTCGGCGAAATAGTAAAGTCCCGCTCATTTATTTAATGATCTATTCTATTTGGACAAATGCAAAAAAGTAAAAAATGTTAATATAGTCCGAAGCTCATGTGTTAATGTCAACATAGCCAATGACATGTTGTTCGATTTGAATAACCCGTTAAATTTAGAGGATTGTAATTAAAAATGTCAAGCAAAATAGAATCTCAACTCATGCACACTCAATTAGGCCAAAAATCTGATAGATTAGCTTGATTGACATTCCTATTTAGATTTAAAAAAAATTAATCTGATAAAATTTTAGTGTAGTTAAGATTGTTCCAAATAAGATTGACTCATATCTCTATGGATTGATCATGTTTGACAACTACTCTCTCCATATCATTTTAAGGGGAGCATTCTTATTTGACATGATATTTTATTTTGTAGGCTAAGTAGTAAGAGAATAAAGTAGTAGTAGTACTTAATATGTTTATTTTAAAAATGTGTTATTTAAAATGAGATATCTTTAAAAAATAATGTCATTTAGAATGAGACAAAATGAGTAATTTGATACTTAATAATAAAGATTTTGATAAAATAAATAACATTACAACAATAATAAAATTAACTCTTCAATTTACGCAATAGGAGTACAGTATAACAAAATAGTTAAACTAATTAGAAATTCAAATTCACCACTATGATGAACTGTAAAACATGCTAAAAAAGTAACCTCGAACTTAGTGAAAAAAAAAATCAAATTTTCATCTCTGATTTTCTAAAGCCGGATATTTTATGAAAATTATAATTAAAATATTTTGAGTAGAAAATAAAAATTAAGGATATCTTCTAAAAATACTAAAAGTTGGGGATATGAAATAACATCAACACTCTAAAACTAATAATGTCACGATAGTTCAAATATAAGAGCATCTTCAATTATTTATACTAAATTTATATTTATTTTAGTGTAAATATCACATCAATTAGTGATTTTATTCTAATCATTTATACTAAATTCAAACTTAAAGAATAAGTATTTTCTATCCACTTTACCTTTTTAACTCACAAAATATGAAAACATGATTTGAATTTATTATAATGTAAACCAAAAAATGAGTACATTTTAGTATTTTACTTAAAAATCTAAAAATGAGATAGGTTTTAGGTACTTTTAGAGAAGATCTTAGTATCCTATAATGTTATCCAAATTGTATTTTAAAAACTTCATACAAATTTTTTATGCCTAAACTAATTTATGGTGAGTTTTTGTGAAGAAATTAGCAGTATAAATTTATATAGGTTCTAACAAAAATACAAAATACACTTAGCATATTCCTAACTTAACTATATGTTCAAACTATCACGTGAAAATTAAAGAATCTATAAGAGCATTAACACGTTGTATAACGACACAAAATAATATGTGCGCACAAACTTGTAATACACCCCATGCTGACAGTATGCGCACTTACTAGTAAAATACACAAATACACACGCTAACGGACACTTCTCCCTCAATATCATAGTATAGTTCAAAATTTCTTCCCTACTTTTTCTTTTTGGCATTTTGTTCATTATTTTCTGCCATTTTTTTTATTTTTTCCATTCATTTTCTATCTATTTCTATTTTTCACTTTTTAATTAGTGTATATAAATTTTCTTTATCTTGACAATGTTTTTTAAATTGAATTTTTTTTGAAATTCTCTTTCCAGTTTGATAAATATAACGTAATTTTTCGACTAAAGTGCTAATCAAGTTATAAAAAATTACCACCTACGGACTATGGTATTCGATTTTTTGCAATGGTTCATAATTAGAATATTTTATTTCTGTAATTTTAAAAAATTAATAAATTGGTAATGTCATATTATTTGTAAATTTTTACTATATTACTATATAATTATTGGAAAATAACAAAGAATATAAAATAAAAGAATTAAAATTAAATGAATAATGATAAGTAAAGTGCTCGTTAGTACATTGTAAATATATAAAGCATCCTTTTTTTACTATTGGCGAATGAGAGACCAGACCAATCTAGCGAATGATTCCCATTTATAAACTCAATTTGACTTTCTCTTTTCTTTTTATAATTTCATCCTCTTATTAATTAAGGAAAAATATGTTAATTAACAATGACTCAAATTAAAGAAGTAAAAGAGTTGGAATATGGCTGAGATTTAAAATTGATGACTATTAGCAACTGGGGTTTTAGTTATTTCAATATTTCCTATTTGTCTTCTTTTCATATTCCTTTTTTTGTCTTCATTTGGTTCCCATTAGTATTATAATTAAATTAGCCATTGATAATGTATATAATCCTTATTTTTCGCTTTATTTAAAAGAGAGTGTTGGTTGTCTTCATGCCTTGGCAACCTAATTTCACTTTTCCCAACTACAATTACTTTATTTAATTTCTCTCTTTTTTGTTTATTTTAATTTTCCCCCAACCGGACTCCAAACCATTTTATTAACCAAAATACATAATTTCCTTGCTTCAAATAATTAACAATTAATGTCCCCAATATTTAATGTTTTCCTTACAATTTTTAATTTGCAATTCGGACAATCTGAGAAAAGTTAGAGAACCTAAATTGGCTTTTTTTTAACTTCCTAAACCTCATTTTTCCCATTTTTCCCATTTAATCTCTGTTTTTTCCTCCAAAAATCCAATCTTTCTCCCTGAAAATCCTTCTTCATCTTCAACAATTTTCTCCCTCATAACCAATTTTTATTTTTAATTTTTTTTCAATTTCCCTCTCTCTCTAAATAGCATATCAGACTCCAGAAAAAGCTTGTTTAGAAATAATGAGATTTTGAAGAAAAAAAAATCTGATACCAACTTGCTTAGTAATGGAAGTGAGTGATACTTTGAGTGGCAGCGGAGTTACAGTGGTGGGATCAGATGCTCCGTCGGACTACCACGTGGCCCCCAGGACCGCCTCCGAAACCCCCCCTGTATCAGCGCCGCCACCCGCCGCCGTGACTCCGCCGCCGCCAGCTTCTGCAACTCCTCCTCCTCCGCCGCCTCCGGCAGCAGCGGCCGTGGCTGGGACTGTTACATTCTTGAAGAAGAAGAGGGGAAGGCCGAGGAAGTATGGCCCTGATGGGTCAGTTGCTGGGGCTCTCTCTCCGAAGCCGATTTCTTCCTCTGCTCCGCCTCCGGTTATCGACTTCTCGGCCGTCGCAAAGCGCGGGAAAGTCCGGTCTACTATCACCTCCGCTGCCAAGGTTCAGATGCCAGTAATGGAGGCTGAGAGTATGGGTGAGTGCGTGTGTGTGTGTGATGCATGCATGTTGGTGGAGTTGGGTTTTATGCAGCGATCTGTGAGGCTTATGTTGTGTGCTGTGTTGTCGGAATCCGACACTGGAAATCTATAAGCACATGATGATTTGGAATTTAAGTGTGTGGGGCCTGTTGATGGATTGATCCAAGTGTGATGGGTTTGGAGGAAAAATGGCAGGTTTTCAAAGTGTGGGGAAAAAGGGAATCTTGAAATAATGGAAGTTACTGGGAGAGCCCCTATCCCTTTCTTTCCCTTTTGGAGTTGCTTCTTGAATTAATTGACAGTTGCGTTCATTTGGTGAGCGGGACTTAATTAATGGATTTTTTATATATTTTTTACTTTTCTGGAATAGGGTTGCTTTTTGTTGCAATGTAATTGATCTTATTTGTTGAAATTCGTTATTAGAAGCTTCAATGTGGGTGTATAATAATGTTGTCTTTTGGAAAAACATGATATTTAAGGGACTCCATGTGCCCTTTTTTGAGGGACTGGATGTTGTAACTGAATTGGTTTGTCTAGTGGAAAATGAGAACAATTAATGGTACTTAGTTGCCATTTTTCTCTAAAATTCTGCTGATGGTAGTTATCTATATGAAACTCATTCATCATTCACTTGCCTTGAGCTGAAGAAGGTGCAAAATAAAAATAAAAATTAAGTGATGGTATTTGATTTTGGTGGTTTTGCTGGTGCAAGGAAATTGATTACAGACAGCACACATTCTAGAGATCTTAGTTGCTGATTGATGCTATCTTTAATTTGTAGGTGAATGGGTTTCATGTTCAGTTGGTGCTAATTTTACACCTCATATTATCACGGTCAATGCTGGAGAGGTAAAAGGGATTAAATACTCTTATTTAGTAGATTTATACTTTGTCATCATGTTTTCCTTGACATTTTATGTTCATATTGATCAAATTACCTCTCATGACTCTCTAGAGTACACATGTGCCTGCTTGTGATTCTTTACTTTCGATGTTCTTATGTTTAACCAAAGTTTGATCGTTGTTCAAATAGCGATAAGTTTGCATGTCTTGTCTACCTATTCCTGCTTTTTATACTAGCTTATTTTCAAACAATCCATTTGTATCTTTATGGTTTACAGGATGTCACTATGAAGGTCATATCGTTCTCTCAGCAAGGTCCCCGAGCAATTTGCATTCTCTCGGCTAATGGTGTAATTTCAAGTGTAACTCTTCGTCAACCTGATTCTTCTGGTGGTACATTGACGTATGAGGTACTACAATAGTTTAAACTTTCCTTAGGGTATCCACTATGGGACCGCCGCGCCTATAGCCCCGGCGGGGGCGATCCCGGGGCTGATTATAGTGTAGGCGACGTCCGCCCCGGGGCGGACGAGAAACTGGGGGCGGACGGCCATTCGACGAAACCGGGGCGAGGACGCGCATGTCGGCCTTTCGCCGCGCCTATAGGCGGGCCGACGCCCCTCGAATTTTTAATTTTTAATTTTTTTAAAAATTAACTCTATAAATACCACTCCTCCACCACCCATTTTTTCACCATTTTCACACACTCTCCCTTCATTCACTATCTACACTTTCACTCTATAAAAATGCACGGTGGAGACGATGAATCACCCGACTCGCAGGAATCGGGCTATGACGGCAATCCTTCACAGCCGTCGGGCGGCTATCCTTCACAGCCGTCAGGATATGGCGGCTATCCTTCTCAGCCGTCTGGATATGGCGGCTATTCTTCTCAGCCGTCGGGATATGGAGGGTCTCCGTCCCAGTCGTGGATTTGGAGTCAATCTCCCCCGCCATGGGCATCGTGTCCAAACCTTCCTCCATCTCAGTCGTGGAGGTCTTCTCCAACACCCCAACCTTTTTAGCGGAATCTAAGTCGCTCGGCGTTTGAAGATTACAGACTCAACCTCGACGCACTTAACCAGCCGCGTCCGGAGTCCCCTTTCCTATCCAGCCAATTTCCTTACACCGAAGCAGATCAAGACGCTTTGGAGACAATGATGGGTCTGCTCAGTTCCGACATCTCGGATACGCCTGCAGCACGGGTGGAAACGCTCGTTCCGACCCGAAGCAGTGCCGGGGGCGGTGGCGGTGGCTCGGGCGTCGGCAGTGGCAGTGACAGTGGCAGTGGCGAGGGCAGCGGCGTCGGCAGTGGCGGTGGCGAGGGCTCCAAACGAAGCAAGCTCTACACCAAAACGGAGTCCATTGCCGTGGCGAGAGCGTGGGATGCCATCACATCGGACCCCATAGTGGGCACCGATCAGACTGAGGGGAGCTTTTGGAGGCGAGTCCTGATGACATACAACGAGTTCAAATCTGCCGGCGCTCGAGAGCGCGACCCAGAACAGATCCGCAAAAAGTGATCTAGGATTCTGCCGGCTACCAAGCAGTTCGCAAGCATATACCAGAACAACCTTCTCCACGCTGAGGGTGGCCGACTCGAAGCAGACGTGAAGGCCCTGTCGATGGGCCAATACAACACGGAGGGCTGGCCGAAGTTTACAATGTGGGATGAGTATCTAGTCCTCGCGGATTGTCCGAAATTCAAGGACATCTGCGCGCAAGAGGTCACTGGAGCTCTTGGGCCAAAGCGTATAAGACACAACCTTGCCGGGGACTACAGTAGCGGAAGCAGCTCGCACTCGTTCGAGCAGAACGACGAGCAAGTCGAAGAGCCCGCCGCTACACACACTAGGCGAAGACGGCCCCTGGGACAACATGCCTCTATCCGCAGCGCCAGAGGGGCTAGAAGTGCCTCCCGCCCATCGTCGGCCGCGTCTGGATCGCGCATCCCGCAGCCCTCCCCATTCGCACAGCCCATGGTTCCTGGTCCCCACGAGGTCTTGAGGGAGAACCTCGACGTCTGCAGCAAATACCTAGCCACCGATGACCCGTACATCAGGAATATATACCAGAAGCTCATCACTCGGATTGAGCGTCGTCTAGGGTTGGCTGATGATGCTCCTGAGGCAACCGCGGCCGGCAGCAGCGAGGGAGGAGGAGGAGGAGGAGGAGGAGAAGAAGAAGAAGACGAGGAAGCCGACTCCGACACCGAGTAGACGGTGGCGGAGTTTTTATTTGTATTTTATTTTAAATATTCATTGTATAATTTTATAATTTTCAATACAACGAATATTCGGTCTCAATTACCTCGTTTTCTATTTATTTACATTGCGATGATTTTAATTATACCTGATTGAAACTAAAAATATTTTAAAATGAAAATTGATTATAAAGTTTGGGGGCTATTGGAAGTGTCCACCATAGTGGCGGAAACAAATTTTTGGGGCTGTGGACAAAAACTGGGGCGGGGCTATTGGGGTGTCCGCCTTATAGTGGACACTCTTAATTTACGCCACTATCAGAAATATCTCTTTCAAAACTATCCATGCATTAACCATTTCTAATACGTGGAGTGTTACTGGTGAAGTGTTTTCTTCCAAACATATTTTTATTTTGAATATTTTACTTGTGATTCTTGGACACCATCTCTATGGAAGTCGGTTCTGATTTTAATTTTTGAACTAGAAAGATCATGGAACTCAGTATGATGTTTTGTTGTTTAATTTTGAGGAATAGAATTGCTATAAATTATTAATGGTTTTAATGACTTCATATTAGGCTTTTATCAGGAGAAAATATTAGCACATCCTGTTTTTAATCACATATTGACATGTTTCAAGATAAGGAGATATATTTTCTGATAACTTCTGTTTGCCATTTCATTCTTATGTTATGTTAGATGGGAATGCCTTGATATGTTATCTTGAACTAGCCTTGTCTGTTAAAACTTGTTTATTGAGTATTGATTTTGTCTTTCATATCCTTAATGCATTTATTACATAATATCTGTGTGCTAAATTGATAGGGTTCAACATTCCCATACATAAAATTTCTTTTTACTAATATCGAAGCAGTTCTTCCATGTCTGTCGAGTTAAAGGTTTGAATCTGACTTTTTTCCTTATTTCCCTTGTCATGCATTCTGTGTGCTGTATAAATTCTTTTATTTCTTGACCTTGAAGTAGCCTTTAGTTGTTTCTGTTCTGTTGAAAAAACAAAATACTATTTATAGGATGCTGAAATCACCGTTAAATGGGTTTTCTTCAGGCAATGTCTAGAACTGACACTTTAAATGTTTATAGTATTTCACAAGAGCGTAGCTTGACAAGTTTTGATATTGATATTTTTATCATTACTTGTTATGCTGACCAGGGTCGCTTTGAGATACTGTCGTTGACTGGCTCATTCATGCCCTCGGAGACTGGAGGAATGAGAAACAGATCTGGTGGCATGAGTGTTTCTTTGGCTAGTCCTGATGGGCGTGTCGTTGGAGGTGGAGTTGCTGGCTTATTAGTAGCCGCAAGTCCTGTACAGGTATGAGCAGCTCGAAAAGGGAATCTATAGTATTCACATTTCCATTAGGCAGCGTTTACTCTTTGACCATTAGCTTTAGATAGATATGAATAGTGTAGACTAGTCCATTTTTCACTAAGATGGATTGGAACTATAGAATTTCCCTCGATAATATCTGTCGTTTGAGCTAATTTTGTTTGATTCATATACCATTCAAAGGTTAGGATAGGAGAAATCATGTATCTTACCAATTATGAAAAGAAACGCGCACTTACCTTGTAATCTTTTTCTTAGCAGCTACGTAAATTTTTGTTCATGTAACCATGACTTGATTTTCTCGTGCTTTGCAATAGATTGTGGTGGGAAGCTTTCTCGCAGGCAACCAGCTCGAGCAGACAACTAAGAAACAAAAACCCGACTCCTTGGCTATCATACCTACTGCTGCCATACCCATCTCCAGTGCAGGGATGGAAGACACTTACCATACATCCCCATCGTTTCGTGGGGATAGTTGGTCTTCGATGCCCCAAGAATCAAGGAACAAGCCTACTGACATCAATGTGACTTTGCCCGGTTAGAAGATTCTGATTTCTTACTGACCTCATCTGCATAGTATTCCTTTCTAAGGAGGCTCCTATTTGAGGAATCTTGTCTCTTAAACGCTCGCCTTAAACCACACATAATCTGCGCCAATTCCAGAGCAAGGTTCATGTTTCGAATTAGTGCATTAGCTGCGCTTGTTTTTTTCTCATGTATTGTATCTTCATACTACAATTTATCCTTTGAGTTGAACTCATGTATCTTTTGTTGTAGTGTTGGTCTAGAATCTCTTCTTTTTAGTCTGTAGTTGCCATTGTCTTGGAATTTGTTAGGTGAGAAAAAAAGGTTGATTGTTTGGGGCAAGTGATTGCCTCAACACAAATTTTTACCTTTGGTTTATATTGTTCACTTAGTCACAAGGTAATTTTTTTTCTTGTAGTACTACTTTTCTTCAAGTAATTTGGTTTGGGATGAAATTGCTAGTGTTACTATGTAGTACTTCAATATTGATTTTTCTGATCTAGTTAGCTAGTGGTGATTCATCTATGATATTTTGGCTAAAAATCAGTTTACATTGAAACAAATATATGAAGAGACTCCAATATTGATGGTATGTCAGAAGTTGCATTTGTATTGGTTGTGATATAGAGTTATAGTACTATAAATATAACAATTTAAATGCACACCTATACTGAATTCGGTATACTGATTGCAGTATAGTGTCATTATATTGTTACATAGGTATCAATCAATATACTATATGTGGAAGATAAATGTGTGGGCCGAATAAAAATTGTCAGACTCCTTTCCCTAATTGTGAGGCTCATTTGAATTTCACCTGAATCTAATGGTAGACATTCTACCAAGCATATTACTAATTCGGCCCATTTTTATTTGTAGTCAATTTTTAATTTGGCCCATAATTGGATGATTGGACCGTGGACCCATGTCACATTATCAAAAATTACCATTGAAATGCGTCACGCGATGCATGGATATAATTCGAATTCTAATTTATTACCGAGTTGTGAGTCATGTGAATAAATTCCAATATCATAAGTATTTTTAATTTTATGAGAGGTTTAGGGCATCCACAGTGGGGCGGACGATAGGTCGTCCGATTCCTCGGGCGCGCCATCGTCCGCCACTGTGGGTGCGCGGACGATGGACGATGCGTCGTCCTCGCCCTAAGCTTAGTCCGCGGACGATAGAGCATCGTCCGCGCCATCGGCCGCCCACTGTGGGCGACGCGAATGATGGCGAGGACGATGCAACCCGTTTTTTTTTTTTTTTTTTAAATTCGAAAATTGTGTTTATATAAATACCCCTACCCCACATTTCATTTGTAACCTTTCGATTCAGTTTTCCATTCTCAACTTACGCTATAAAATGGATACCTGTGAATACTCAAGTCCCAATAGCCAAATGTTTGGAGACCGTGCACGTTGGCCGGGTACACAACCTAACGAATATAGGTCGTTCGACCCCAACACGCAGTACGATCCTGATTTCAGTACGGATTCGTACGGTCTCTCTGACATGGAGCCGTCTCCAACTCGCCCTGCCGCCCCTTCCCGTCGCGCCTCAGCCGCCGCCCGCTCCGCCGCTGCGCCGTCTGCCGCCGCCCCCTCCGCTAGAAAGAAGCGGACCAAGTACATGGCGTACAAGTTGCCATCTCCGGCAACGAATGAAGAGTACGCCCCTAGACGTACGAACTACCAACCGGATGAAACCCTCGTCTTGGCGAGGTGTTGGGTTGATATATTGTAGGATCCGATATTCGCGAACAAACAAAAGCAGCTCGCGTACTGGGAGCGCATCGCCGAGCGCTACAATGAGGCGAAGCCGCCGACCTCGTATAAGCGCCATAGGGAGCAGCTCCGCAAGCACTGGGATCAGGTGAAGAAGCAAGTCAACCTGTTCGCGGCGGAGTACGAGAAGTGCTCGAGGGAGCAGGGAAGCGGCGAGAGCTTGAGCGATGTGCGCGATAGAGCGATGTGCGCGATAGAGCACTGTTGTCGTACCAGTCCCTGTACTACGACTTCAAGCATTTCAGCATTTGGGCGCTCTTGAGGGACAAGCAGAAGTTCCAAGGCGGGATTCTGCACACTGGTGCGATGAAGAGGACGAAGACCACCGACGCTGGTGGTTACACGAGCAGCGAAAGCGGAACTCGTCCGGTGGATCTCAACCGGACTTACATGGAGGAAGAGAGTTCCGGCACACCGATGTCCTCCCGGCGTCCCATAGGCGTCAATGCTGCGAAGAACAAGGGGAAGGGGAAGGCGAAGGCGAAGGCTACATCCTCCTCGCAAGCCACCTCCCCATCGCCGATCCCGACCCTAGCGGCACTTGCCTACTCGAAGTTGGCAACGACCTCGATGGCGCAGACGTTGTTGGACACGCACAACACCCTCATGAAGTTTACGGATCCGGTCAGAGTCGAGTACCTCCAGGGGTTGATCGATGAGCTGCAACGGAAGATGGGAATTTTGTAGAGTAGAACTTTTTTTTTTATTTCTAACCCGTGTAACTTTTTTTTAATCAATGTAGTATTTGACGTTTTTCATTTAATCGTTGTGTTTTTTAATTAGTTTGCATTTATATATTTGAAAATATTTAAAATAATTAACAAAACAATAGCAAAACCTATAGGGTGCGCCTTAGGGCGCCCCACTGCATGTGGAAGGGTAGAAGGATAAAATGCTGACGTGGCGATGCATAGGGCGGGCTTTAGGACGCAACACCTGATGCCCTTACTAGATATTGAGGGTTTTCTTTATCGAAAATTTAACTTTATCACGCTTTTATAGGATCGGGGAAGAATCATAGTATTTACTTTATTCTTAATAGTGAAACATTATAGCTAGATATCGAGGTGGGATAATGAAACATGCGGGTTGATTCACTAATACTTTATGTGTTTAGTAAAGTATTAGTAATACTATGTGTTTAGTAAAGTATTAGTAAAATTCTATGAGGGAGTCGGGACGTCAGTTTATAATGAAACATGCGGGTTGATTCAAATGGCCCGATTATTTGATAAGATTAAGGTTTAAATTTGTAATCTGAAAAAAAATCATTCGCATGACTCTAAATCAAAAAGCCCCTAATTCGACGGAGTTGACCTAAAATTAAATATGAGTAGTTAAGGTTAAAATTTATAACCCGAAAAAATAATTCGCATTACCCTAAATGGAATAGCCTGTCGGGATTGACCTGATTAATGTCACATGATTGGCCCAAAATGAGTTAAACTCTTCAATTAATTATTTCATCGTATTTAAATATCTAATATCAATTAAACTCTTTGCTATTTGATACCATTAAGTTATTTTTCTAAGAGTTGTGTTTTTTATAAAACACTTAATTATTTATTACAGTGGAATTAAATTCCAATTGGCCAAAGTTTACATAAAATAAAACATGTAGTATCTTAAAGACTTCATAATTAGTCAATATGACTTTTATCCAGACACGTTGAAATGAAATAACAATAACACCTTGATATGGACCCCGGGTCAGAGCCGGTCGCGGTAAGACCAGCGCCGACGATACCGCCGGCGATAGCAGTGGAACCTACGCGAAATGCCGCAGCGTCGGGGGAGAAGGGCATGCACACGTCTATCGCAACGACCAAGGCAAGGAGGAACCGACGTCCGCCCGTATTGTTCGGGGATTACGTCCCGAAGTAGTTAGGAGTATTTATTTCCTTTTATTTATCTCTTATTTTTGGTTATTAGTTTATTTTTGTTAATTATTTATTTCGGGTTTTCTTTGTTGGTTCTTTCCCGAGATACGTTAGGATTAGGAGTCGAACCAACCCTAGGGTCCTTAGTCTATAAATAGGGCTATGTTCATTAATTCATGGAGGAATAAAATTTACGTATTTTTGCCCACAAGGAAAGAGTCTTCCTTCAAACCTAGCTTGCCGCTGCCCGACGGAGCGCCTCCGCGCACAGCCGCCGCTAGCTTCACCGCCGATCCTTATCACGGGACGCCGGGAGAATAGTGGATCGACGAGCCATCGAGCCGCCGATCATCGTTGAGGAGTGAGTCCTTAACATCTGGTGCTTTCATTGAGAGCTCTCGCCACGTTTTGAAAACAACAACTATAATTACAACAACGGCAAAGCCGTTTGGAGCTCCGGCCGCCCCGACGCCTACCCGGCGACGCGATTCGGGGGCAGACCGCCGCGAGCAAACCGCCGCGAAGGTGGCGGCCTCCGGGGTCCACATGGGGACGACGGCGAGGGCGAGAGTCGCCAACCGGAGGAGCCGCGAATGGAGGAAACCAGCCCCGCAACCCTCGATCTTGTGTTGGAAAGATTGGAGAGGTTGGAGAGATTGGGTAAATTCGAGACAGAGAGAGATGATTCAGCCCGTCGTGTCGACAATCTTGACCATTCTTGGTCACGGGAGACGGAACAACCTTCGGGTTTTGGTGTCGGAGGTGACTGGGGGTACGACGAGACGCGTCGCATGAGATCGGGCGATCGGGCCGCTGGCAGACGAAACCCTAATTGGGGTTTTCACGAGGGTCCGCAGGACGCTAGGGCACGACGTGATACCATCAGTCGTAATGGGCCCGAATGGACAACACAAGGCAACCGCAACCTGGGCATTTAAGTACTTATTAGTACTTAAATGTCTTCCTTAAAACCTAGCTTGCCGCTGCCCGACGGAGCGCCTCCGCGCACAGCCGCCGCTAGCTTCACCGCCGATCCTTATCACGGGACGCCGGGAGAATAGTGGATCGACGAGCCATCGAGCCGCCGATCATCGTTGAGGAGTGAGTCCTTAACATCTGGTGCTTTCATCCAGTACTCATGCCACGTTTTGAAAACAACAACTATAATTACAACAACGGCAAAGCCGTTTGGAGCTCCGGCCGCCCCGACGCCTACCCGGCGACGCGATTCGGGGGCAGACCGCCGCGAGCAAACCGCCGCGAAGGTGGCGGCCTCCGGGGTCCACATGGGGATGACGGTGAGGGCGAGAGTCGCCAACCGGAGGAGCCGCGAATGGAGGAAACCAGCCCCGCAACCCTCGATCTTGTGTTAGAAAGATTGGAGAGGTTGGAGAGATTGGGTAAATTCGAGACAGAGAGAGATGATTCAGCCCGTCGTGTCGACAATCTTGACCATTCTTGGTCACGGGAGACGGAACAACCTTCGGGTTTTGATGTCGGAGGTGACTGGGGGTACGACGAGACGCGTCGCATGAGATCGGGCGATCGGGCTGCTGGCGGACGAAACCCTAATTGGGGTTTTCACGAGGGTCCGCAGGACGCTAGGGCACGACGCGATACCATCAGTCGTAATGGGCCCGAATGGACAACACAAGGCAACCGCAATCCGAGGCAATCATCTGGGGGGTTCGATCGTTCTTTTAATCGGCCACCAACATGTTGGGACCCTCCACAGAGATATCAGGGTAGTGCCCAAGGTTTCGAGAGGCAGCAAGGGGTGAGGATGGATCCCCCGCGATTCGACGGGTCGGATGCGAACAATTGGATTTCTAGAATCCAATATTACTTTAATCACCTTATGATGCCCGAAGCTCAACGATTACATTATGCCGTGATGTTATTTGACCAACCGGCAGCAGAATGGGTGTTTAATTATTGTGCAAACAATGAGTTCGTCACGTGGGACGACTTTCTGGAGGATGTTCGCCATCGCTTCGATAGAAGGAGCACTCAGAATTATTTTGGTCTATTGGCAAAACTCACACAAACAGGACCACTGTTGGAATATCACAATACGTTCGAAAAATACTTGAATCGGGTCCAAGGGGTCCCGGAATCAGAGTTGTTCACTTTGTTTGTAGCGGGCCTCAAGCCGGACGTGCAGGAGCGCGTAAGGTTGCACAGACCAGGGTCCCTATCAGCCGCAGTGGCCTTGGTTTTGGAGTGGACAGATGCTCCGTATGAGCGCGGGACACAGCCGGCCTTTTCGGCCACACAACGTCGGCCTTGGCAGAACCGTGAGGGCCGAGGGCAGCCTATTACCCCGGCGGGCCCAACGGCAGCATCGGGCTCAGCCATGACGGGCCAGACAGCGGGCCCGGTTAGCCGCGGTGGGGAAAGACCGCGAACCGGCGCAATTCGAGTGTCCCAAGCCGAAAAGACAGAGCGCGGCCGTTTGGGTTTGTGTTACTATTGCCCCGAAAAGTGGATCGTCGGACATGTGTGCAAACAAAGACTGCTATGCTACGCCGAGGACGAAGCAGACGAGGATAAGGAGGCGGACGAATTTTCGGGTGAGGAGACGGTGCCGACGGACGTGTCGCATGTTCACGCAATGGATGGGGGTCGTCGATCTCGGCCGATTAAGGTCGTGGGGGTTATACACGATCGTGAGGTGTGTGTCTTAATAGACACAGGGAGCGACCAAGATTTTCTCCACCTAAAGATTGCGGAATCATTGCACTTGCCGCTATCGCCTATTCGCCCATTCAAGGTGATTGTGGGTAACGGGGCAGCCCTTCTTTGCACACGCGTCTCCAGACAGACAAAATTAGAGGTGCAGGGCTCGGTTTTTATGGTGGATCTCCATATTCTACCTATTCACGGGCCAGATGTGATTCTAGGAATGGACTGGCTGGAATCGTTGGGGAAGGTGACCGCAGATTTTGTGGGAAAAACATTGGAATTCGTGCACGGAGAGAGCCGTATTAAGTTGACGGGGGTTACGCCGCCCGCCCGCAAGATAGATGGAGTCTCATTGGCGGCTATGATGTCCCCTTCGGGAGGTTTGGAAGTATATGAGATCATGCTCCTGGATCCGGAACCGACCACTACCACGTCCGAGATCCAAGAGGAGTTCCCGGCGGATCTGGCGCCACCCATAGCTGCGGTTCTGGAGACTTACAGACCGGTTTTTAGCAGGCCGTCCGGGATGCCACCATCGCGTCCTTATGATCACCGCATACATCTGCTGCCGGGCACGAAACCGATCAATGTCAGGCCGTACCGCTACCCCTATTTTCAAAAAAACGAGATAGAGCGGCAGGTCAAGGACATGTTGGATCAAGGGATTATTCAAAGAAGCAACAGTGCATTCTCTTCACCAGTGCTGCTGATTCGTAAGAAAGATGGATCTTTTCGCTTCTGCATTGATTATCGTGCGCTGAACACCGCCACTGTACCGGACCATTTTCCAATACCCACGGCGGATGAGCTTTTTGACAAATTGGGAAAAGCCCGGGTGTTTACGAAGCTAGATTTGCGGTCAGGGTACCACCAGATCAGGATGCAAGAGGAGGATGTCTTTAAAACGGCCTTTCGAACACATGACGGCCATTTCGAGTTCTTGGTGATGCCTTTTGGGTTGACAAATGCCCCATCGACCTTCCAGGCAGCAATGAACGCTATTTTTCAACCAATGTTACGGAGGTTCGTCATTGTTTTCTTCGATGACATACTGGTTTACAGCCCGACTCTGGAGGATCATGGGGAGCATTTGGCCGCTGTATTGAAAGTTCTACAAGAAAATAGTTTCTTCGTCAAGTTATCCAAGTGCTCTTTCTGCAGTTCCACCGTGGAATATTTGGGACACTTGATCAGCAATGGTTCTCTTATGGCCAACCCCAATAAAATTAGTGCGATGACGGCTTGGCCGAAGCCAAAGAATGTTAAGCAACTCCGAGGGTTTTTAGGGCTAACCGGTTATTACCGTCGTTTCGTGGCGGGATACGCGCTGATTGCGTCACCCTTGACCGATATGTTGAAAAAGGACGCATTTGTATGGACCCCAGAGGCGGAATCTAGTTTCTTAGATCTGAAGGGAGCCATGACGACAGCCCCGGTGCTTCGTCTACCTGATTTTGAGAAGACTTTCTGCGTCGAGACGGACGCCTCGGATACGGGCATTGGCGCGGTATTACTACAGGACACGCACCTGATTGCTTTCTTTAGCAAGAAACTTGGGCCTCGCCGCCGAGTCGCTTCCACTTATCACAAAGAATTATACGCGATTGTCGAGGCGGTACAAAAATGGCGTCAATACCTCCTTGGGAGAGAGTTCGTCATTAGGAGTGATCAAAAGAGCTTGAAAGAGCTGCTCCAGCAGATAGTACAGACGCCGGAGCAGCAGCTATATGTGCGTAAGCTCATGGGGTATAAGTTCGTTATCGAGTATAAGAAGGGGATCACGAACCTAGCAGCCGACGCGCCTGTCACGGCGCGAGGTAGACGAGCCTTCCGACGACGAGCGCACGGTAGATCACCCGGAAGACGACGAGGGGCCCGGAGCAGAGCGCAGCGGCGAAATTCTGGCCGCCGCGGCACACCCTATCCCGCAGCTGCTGGAGTTACTTCGGCGAGAAACCGCGACGTCCCCGCAAATGCGAGAGATCGTGGTCGAGATCAAGGAGGGGCGGGCCCCACCTCATTTGACCTTCGTAGACGGCCTTGTGTTCTACAACCGGCGCTTATTTGTGAGCTCACGATCGTCAGCAAGGATGCCGATATTGACGGAATATCATTGTTCACAATCGGCGGGTCACCCCGGGTTCGAGCGTACGTTGCGCCGCGTGACTGCCGATTTTTACTGGCCCAACATGAAGAAAGAAGTTAAGAGGTTTGTGGAAGCGTGCATCGTGTGCCAGACGACGAAGTACTCGACCCAAAAGCCGGCCGGGTTGCTACAGCCCCTGCCAATTCCGTCCCAAGTGTGGGAAGACGTGTCCATGGACTTTATTACGGGCTTACCTCACTCGCGGGGCTACACGGTAATAATGGTGGTTGTAGACTGTTTGTCAAAATACGCACATTTTGCGCCATTGCCAACGAGGTTTGATGCGTTACGAGTGGCTCAATTGTTCATCAATACAGTCGTGCGCCACCACGGTTTTCCAAAAACCTTGGTCTCCGACAGGGATTCGGTATTCTTAAACCTGTGTTGGAAGGAATTGATGCGGCTCAGTGGCACGAAATTGAATTTCTCGACAGCTTACCATCCCCAGTCGGACTGTCAGACGGAAGTCCGAAATAGAGGATTGGAACAGTACTTGCGCGCATTCACGGCCGATAGGCCATCCAAATGGGCGAATTTTCTTCCTTGGGCTGAGCTTGCTCTCAATTATTTTCATCACGCAGGCTTGGGAATGTCTCCCTACAAAGCGCTCTATGGTCGGGAGCCGCCAAACTTGATTTTTTCGGCCCCTTCACGGGCAACGCCTCCGGATGCGGCAGATTTGATCCGCCAACGGGGGGAGCTGTTGGTGGAATTGCGGCGGAATTTAGAGCGCGCCCAGCAGCGGATGCGCGAGTCAGCCAACAAACACCGTCGTCATGTTGAGTTCGAGGTGGGTGACTTGGTTCTTTTGAAACTCCAACCTTATAGGCAGCATTCGGTGGCTCGTCCTCAATCAGCCAAGCTGGCGCGACGTTACTATGGGCCGTTTGAGGTGTTGGAGCGGATTGGACCGGTCGCGTATCGCTTGCGTTTACCAGAAGGGAGTAGGATTCATAACGTATTCCACGTAAGCCTCCTTCGCGAGTTCGTGGCAGACAGCACCGCGGGATTAGCGCTGCCGACGGAGTTCTGTGGGGACATGCCGGTGGTTTATCCGGTCCGGGTATTGGATAAACGGGTTTTGTGGCACGACGATAGACCCGTGGAGCATGTTTTGGTTCGCTGGTCCGATGGAACCGATTCTCCTACTTGGGAACCTCTTGAACTAGTACAGCGGAAATTTCCAAATGTGCTCCTTGAGGACAAGGAGGTTGCTATGGAGGGGGGAGTTGATACGGACCCCGGGTCAGAGCCGGTCGCGGTAAGACCAGCGCCGACGATACCGCCGGCGATAGCAGTGGAACCTACGCGAAATGCTGCAGCGTCGGGGGAGGACACGTTTCCTAATGGTCCAGACATTTAAGTACTAATAAGATATCGGAATTTATTTTATTTAAGAAAAATCCTCATTTATTGACAAGTCAAAGAAATAAATAGTTTATGATGTATGCTCAATGTCATATACATGATCAAGAAATAATAATCACTAAAATCTTGTCATTCAAAAATCAAAAAGAAAACTTATCTCATTGCAGTAATTTTCAGAGTCATTCGTAATGTCAATGTTAGGATACATAAGGCTAGACGACGCTACAATCTTCGGTGATACCTAATCACCTCTTACATTATAATGCAAAATAATTGGACTCTTCTAATTATAAGAACAAAAACAATGTAATAAAAATAATTTATTTTCATGTAACTAGAAAATATGGTTACAAATAGCTTGAAGCATGTTTTCTGAATCAACCCCAATAAAGAAAATGGAGCACACTCCAACAGCCAGTTCACCACCATATGGGATATCATATCAGCCATATTCTAAGCGACAAAGCAGGTGAGAGCGTTGGTGTGTTGTAGAGTAGGAGTCGCCTAATTAGACGAAAACTGAATCAATGCAACGCGTAAATGTAATGGAAGGCAACAAACAAGAGCAATGCGACAACCAGCAATCTTCACGCTATCCATACTGTACTTCACAAAACAAAAGTCAGCATTGAGAATTTATATTACAAAGCATACAACAAAAACACTGATGAGGAACAATTGTAAAGACAACGATTGTAATTTTTTAAATTATACTATCAGTTTTTATTTTATTATTGTAATTTGTTTTTATTGTTCTCGTATCAATTTAATTATGATATATAAATATACTAAACTACAATTATATTAAATAAAAATAAAAAGAGATGGTACATAAATAATGATACCTTCCGAAATTTTTTTAGTAAATGACATTGTGAGTATTAAGTGATAAAAAAATGTAAAATTCTTCAATACTACTCCTATAGTGTTCCTGGTTGTAGTCCTAAGGGCATCCACTATAGGGGAGGGCTCGCCGCCCGCCCCCATTCCGCCGTCGCCCCGCCGGCCTATAGTGCATGCAGCATCCGGCCCGAGGCGGACGCCATTTCTGGGGCGGAAGGCCCTCCGGCGAGAAGAGTGCGAGGACGCGCCGGTCACGCCTCGCCGCGCCTATAGTGCGCCGGTCATCGGCGCGCCGGCAGCCCCCCGAAAATTATTTTTGTTTATATTTTATTTTCAAAAATTGCATTATAAATACCACTCCTCCACCACCCATTTCACACCATTTTCAAACACTCTCCATTAATTCACTCTCTACACTTTCACTCTAAAAAAATGCACGGTGGAGACGACGAATCACCCGACACTGACGAATCGGGATATGACGGCTATCCTTCCCAGCCGTGGGGTTGGAGTCAAACTCCCCCTCCGTGGGGATCGAGTCCAACTCCTCCTCCATCTCAGCCGTGGAGGTCGAGTCCGACGCCCCAAACTTTTCAGAGGAATTTGAACCGCTCGGCGTTTGGAGATTACACACCCAACCTGGACGCGCTTAACCATTCGCGGCCGGAGACCCCTTTCCATTCCAGCCAATCTCCTTTCACCGATGCAGATCGAGACGCAATGGAGACGATGATGGGTCTGCTCAGTCCGGGCGTACCGGATACGCCGACAGCACGCGTGGATACGCTCGTTCCGACGAGAGTGGGCGGGTCCGGTGGGGAGGGTGGAAGCAGTGGCGGCGGAAGAGGCGGCAGCCGCGGTGGCAGCTGCGCCGGCAGTGGCGGTGGCGGTGGCGGCTCGGGCAGCGGCGCGGGTAGCGGCGTCGGCAGCAGCGGCGATGGCGGTGAAGGCAGCGGCAGTGGCAGCGAGGCAGCAGCGGCGATGGCGGTGAAGGCAGCGGCAGTGGCAGCGGCAGTGGCAGCGAGGCAGCGACGCCGGCAGCCGGCGGTGGACGGCCCACGCACTACACCAAAGCGGAGTCCATTGTTGTGCAGCGAGCATGGGATGCCGTCACATCGGACCCCATAGTTGGCACCGATCAGACCAAGGGGAGCTTTTGGAAGCGCGTCTTGTTGGCATACAACGAGTTCAAACCTCGAGGCGCCAAACCGCGTGATGGAGAACAGCTCCGCAAAAAGTGGTCTAGGATTCTGCATGCCACCAAGCGGTTCATGGGCATATACGAGAACAACTTGCCCAGTGCTGAGAGTGGCCAAAGCGAAGCCGACGTGAAGGCGTTGTCTATGACCCAATTCAACACGGAAGGCTGGCCGAAGTTCACCATGTGGGAGGAGTATCTTGTTCTCGAGCACTGTCTGAAATTCAAGGCTATCTGTGCGCAAGAGCGGCCAGGAGCTCCTGGGGCGAAGCGTACTAGACACAACATAGCCGGGGACTACAGCAGCGGCAGCGGCTCGCAATCATTCGACCTCAACGACGAGCAAACCGAAGAGCCCTCCGCTACACACTCTAGGCGCCCACGCCCTCCGGGACAACATGCCTCTTTCCGAAGCGCTAGAGTGGCTGGAAGTTCCTCCCGCATATCGTCGGTCGCGTCTGGATCGCGCATCCCGCAGACCGCCCCTATACCGCAACCCATGGCCCTTGGTCCCCACGAGGTCTTGAGGGAGAACCTAGATGTGCAGTTGATGAAACAACTGCAGGAAAACTGCCGTTTCTACGAGACCGCAACCGACCCGGTCATCAAGGGTATATACTGAAACTCATAAGTCGGATCCAGCGCCGGCTAGGCTTGTCTGATGAGGATTTGGCAGGGGCGGCCGGCGGCAACGGGGGAGGCGGCGGAGAAGAGGAGGAGGAATCCGACTCCGCCACCAAGTAGACGATGGCAGCGTTTTTATTTGTATTGTTTTTAAATGTTCGTTGTATAATTTTACCGTTTCCAATACAATGAATATTCGGTTTCAATTACCTCGTTTTCTAATTATTTACATTTCGATAATTTTAATTATAATTGATTTAAAATAAAAAAAAAATAAAATAAAATGAAAAGTGGCTAAAAATTTTGGGGCTATTGGAAATGTCCATCTTAAAGCTGCGAACACCTTTTTTTGGCGCTGATAAATAAACTGGGGCTGTGAACAAAAAGGGGCAGAACTATTAGAGCATCCACAACCGTGCTCTTGCCAGCAGCACGGTTGTGGGCCAAGGCGGTACTATTCATGTCTGCTCTCTGGCAAGAGCACAACACCCACAACTGTGCTCTTCCGTAAGGACGAGCACAATTAATATAAAATTCAATTAAACAAAAACATTTCTATAATATTAAAATCCATTTAAAAACCACAATAAATATTACAAATTATAAATAAAATTAAAAAATACATAATTAGCCGTTGATGTCGACCTCGCTTCGGCCGCTCCCGGCATTCCGGGACTCCTGGATGAAACAGCCGTTGAACTTGCCAATTTCTTCGTTGGCTCGGCCGATGCAGTTGCGCACCATACTCTCGTTGCGCTCGATCGTTCCCGATTTTTTAATAAAAATTTTTTTGGGGAAGTGAATTTTTTTTTTTCGGTTTTTTTAATAAAAAACCTATTTTTTTAATAAATAAAAATAAAAACTGTTTAAACACAACGGCTATGTCGTTGACGAATGAGAGCGCGCCACGTGTGCGTCCGCTGGCACGGACATGCTCGATACATCGAGCAGCGCCGTGCCAGCGGCGCGGACGGCGGTGGCGACGGACGCCACCGCTGCGCATGCTCTTTGAGTGTCCGCCTTATAACGGATGCCTCATATGTCTAAGAATATTTAATTATTAGTATTATTATATAATAAAGAAATGGACTAGTTAAAATATCATATGAATGTAAAGGTTTGACGATGTGACGGAGGTCTTAGAAGCTTCTATTCATCAACAGTAGACACGCGCGCGTTTGAAGTAACAGTTCTGCTCTTAGCAGCCAAACTCATTTCAACTACATCATATTCCTATTTGGCTATCTCCCTTCTCTCTTCTCTCTCTCACTGCACTAACTCCATTGCTCATTTGCTCTCTCTTTTCTCCTCCCTTCAATACATTCCCAAACCCCCCCTCACCGCCCTCCGCCCACATTCTCCACCCTCCTCCTTCCTTTCCGCCACCGGCGCCTCCCTCCCTCCGCCGATAATGCACCTACGACCGCCGTCACGACCTAGTCAACTCCACGTTCAACACCATCAAAATCCTCCTCATCATATAATAAATCACACTACCTAATTAATTTCGCCTTGTGCCTCAACGTGTTAAAGCACAGTTTTCCCACACACAATGGCCGCCACTAATGCCGCCGCCGCGACGCCGCCGCTGGAGTCGACCTCCGACGAGTCGGCGGCGAAGGCGGTGAGCAAGCGGTACGAGGGGCTGGTGATGGTGCGGACCAAGGCGATTAAAGGGAAGGGCGCTTGGTACTGGGCCCACCTCGAGCCCATTCTCGTCAACAACTCCGACACCGGCCTCCCCAAAGCCGTCAAGCTCCGCTGCTCCCTCTGCGACGCCGTCTTCTCCGCCTCCAACCCCTCCCGCACCGCCTCCGAGCACCTCAAGCGCGGCACCTGCCCCAACTTCGCCTCCGCCCCCAAGCCCATCTCCTCCCTCCCCCCTTCCTCCGCCTCCGCCACCCTCTCTCCCACCTCCCCCCCTCACAACCACCGCAAACGCCCCTCCTCCTCCTCCTCCGCCGGCGGCAACGGCACCTCCGGCCGTATTCCCCCCCTAGCAATCGTGGACCCCTCGAGATTTACAGTCGATTTAGCCTACCCGCCGCCGAGCACGAGCCTGATTGTCACCTCCGGCGGCGCGAGCCCCTCCGCTCTGTATGGCCACCAGCAGCAATTAGTCCTCTCCGGCGGAAAAGAGGATCTGGGCGCTCTAGCAGTGCTGGAAGACAGCGTGAAGCGCCTCAAGAGCCCCAAAGCCTCTCCGCCGCCGGCATTGACCAAAGCCCAGGTCGATTCCGCCCTCGACTCCCTCGCCGATTGGGTCTACGAATGCTGCGGCTCCGTCTCCTTCTCCAGCCTCGACCACCCCAAATTCAAAGCCTTCCTCAATCAAGTAGGCCTCCCCGCCATCTCCAAGCCAGACTTCGCCGGCTCCCGATTAGACGCCAAGTACGAGGAGGTCAAGTCCAAATGCGAGGCCAAAATCCGCGACGCCATGTTCTTCCAAATCGCCTCCGACGGGTGGAAGCCGCACGACTTCAGCAGGGACGGCAATTTGGTGAATTTAGCCGTCAATCTCCCCAACGGCACCAGCGTCTTCAGGAGGGCCGTCTTCACCACCGGCTACGTCCACTCCAAGTACGCCGAGGAGGTCCTCTGGGATACCATAACCGACATTTGCGATTCTAATGTGCGCCAATGCGTGGGAGTCGTTTCCGACAAGTTCAAGGCCAAAGCATTGGCGAATCTCGAGAGTCAGCATCCCTGGATGGTGAACCTCTGCTGTCAGTATCAAGGCTTCACTAGTTTGATCAAGGATTTAGGGAAAGAGCTTGTCCTGTTCAAGAACGTAGCAAATAACTGCATGAAGCTCGCGGCTTTCGTCAACAACAAATCCCAAATTCGCCACAGCTTCCAGAAGTTCCAGTTGCAGGAATACGGCCACGCTGGCTTGCTGAGGGTTCCGTTCGATGCCTCGGATTTCTGGGCTGTTTACGCGCTCGTTGAGGATATTCTGAGCTCTGCTCGTGCCCTGCATTTGGTGCTGTCAGATGAGTCCTACAAAATAGAAGAGCCGATCGCGAGGGAGGTCGCGGAGACGATGAGGAATCCTCACTTCTGGAACGAGTTAGAAGCCGTGCACTCTTTAGTGAAGCTGATCAAGGCAATGGCTCAAGACATCGAGACAGAGAAACCGCGGATCGGGCAATGCCTGCCTTTATGGGAGGAGCTTAAGCTCAAAGTGAAGGACTGGTGCTCCAAGTTCAACATTATGGTAGCACCGGTGGAGAAGGTGATGGAATCGAGGTTCAAGAAGAACTACCATCCGGCATGGGCGGCTGCGTTCATCCTCGACCCGCTCTACTTGATAAGGGATGCTAGCGGGAAATACTTGCCCCCATTCAAATGCTTGAGCCACGAGCAGGAGAAGGACGTGGACAAGCTTATAATGCGGCTCGTGTCAAGGGAGGAGGCGCACATTGCTCTCATGGAGCTGATGAAGTGGCGGACGGAAGGGCTGGATCCAGTTTACGCGCAAGCTGTGCAGCTGAAGCAGAGGGATCCGAGCACGGGGAAGATGAGGATTGCCAACCCGCAGAGTAGTAGGCTTGTGTGGGAGGCGCATCTAACGGAGCTCAAGTCGTTGGGGAAGGTCGCGGTTAGGCTTATCTTCCTCCATGCCACGTCGTCGTCTGGCTACAAACGCAACTCGTCGTTGCTGAGATGGGTGAGTGCTCATTCGCATTCGAGGGTAGGGATGGACAGGGCTCACAAGTTGATGTTCATATCTGCACATTCGAAGCGGGAGTTTGGCGATGACGGCGACTACAAGGAGAACGAGCTTTTCGGATTGGCAAATGGTGAGGACGATGTGCTCAATGAGGTTTTTGTTGATACTTCCTCTGTGTAAGATTTCCCCTTTTTTTTTATTAACATCTTTGTATTATAGTTTTGCTGGTTTTTTTCGTTATTTTATTTGAGTTTTGTTTGAATTCTTGTGGTTAGTGTATTGGTTGAAAAGGAGAGCATTTTTTGGTTTTAGAATTAGTGAATGAAATGAGAAGTTGGTTCACTTGATGGCCCTTTTATGTGCAATTAGAATGATCTCACAAACCACACTTGTTTTCATGATATCAAATTTCTAGGCTAGAAAAGCATGACTGTTATTGGAGAATTATATACTTAGAATTGGAAGAGAATTGCAACTGATGGAATAGTTATGGCAGAAGCATCTAGTTGACTGAAGAGAGCAAGGGTGAATGTGAGGATGGCCCACCAAGAGCAAAGCAAAGTGGGAGTCTACTCCAAATTTTGGTTGTTGGAGAGAAGGCTTTATTGGAATCATGGTTAAGTTTTAAACATTGGAAAGGTGGTGATGTTCATGCAGATTCGTTGGGTGATGCCCCCCATCATCGCATAAAGGGGACCCAAAGTTGATCAAAATTGTCGACAGTGATTGCATAACCAAGATTTGACTAATTATAGATGCAAACTTATCATTATCCACCATTTTTCATGTGCTTCTCTACTTTTTTTTTGGGTTTGCTTTGCTTATTCATGAATTATTATTCTTCCACTTTCTCATTTCATTTGATTACACCATCAATGTATTGTTAGAAATCAAGTTTTAATATTGTAGTAGTATCTTGTTTTTCCTTTAATTTACCATTATTATGTACTCCACTATTATGTTGGTTGTCAACTAGGCACATCAAGATGAGTGTTCTTGTTTGTGAAGCAAATCTATTGCCAAGAATTACACGAGGACCAAACTAAGAAGACATACATACGAGGAAATGCTTTAATTGACGAGGTGAGTTTATTATGAGACTCAATATTCTATCCTTATTTTTCATATTTCATGCGTAATGAAAAAGTACTACAGTATGTAATAAATAAATAAATAAATAAATAAATGCTATGTATTGTGAATATGAAAAAGTATAGTTGACACAATTTTTATATCATGCTCTTATTAGTTTATTTGTCTATTTAAGATAAATATTGGCCTCGTCGAAATACATAACAGGTAGTTTATTAGATATATAAAAAAAGATAAATCGAAATGGAGTTTGAGTACTGCAAAGTTAAAATGAAGTATAACCTATTTTAAACCCGAATTTACATTAATTAAAAATATCATCTACACTTAAGTCCACTGATCTTCATTTTACAGTCATACTAGTTGAAATCATCAAGAATTGTAAATTAACCATAGTAGTAATAGAATTGTTAAAACCATAGTACTAGTAGTAGTGGAGACAGTATTTTATTTTAGGCGTCAAATCATGTTTTTGGAAGAATAAATAATGGACTAAACAAGAATTATGAGTATTTCAAATTAAAGGAGTAAACAAGAATTAAGAGCATCCGCAATGGGCGGACGATGGCACGCCCGATGGCGCGCATCGTCCGCGCCATCCATTGTCCGCACTCATTGCAGGTGCGTGCCATAGGGCGTGGACGATAGCCGCGCCCTATACTTCGGTCGCGGAGGATAGCGCGGACGATGGCCATCGTCCGCGCCATCATCCGCCCCATTGTGGAGGTTGCGGACGATCGACGCGGACGATGGCACGCGGTTTTGATTTTCTATTTAAATCTCGTTTCTCATTCAGTTGTGCATACGAACATATCGACTATCTCTTTACATATTCTCTCTACATCCAACCAAAATGAATCTCGGCGACACCAATAGTTCTAGTTCGTCTGAATCCGGTGGTTCGCTTGACGAAGCATTAGATGCAGCCGTTGAAGAGGCCATGGCGGCATGCTATGCGCAAATGCAGCGCGAGAAGGAGGCGGCGGCAGCGACGGCTGAGCAAGTCCATTGGCCTATTCGACATAGGTCGTATGTCCGACGCGACCACCAGGAAGCTCACAGACGTCTGGTTGAAGACTATTTTGCCGATCAACCGCGATGGGGCCCGACTATTTTCCGCCGCCGGTTTAGAATGTCGAGGTACCTTTTTCTCAGCATTGTTCGTACATTGTCTTCACGTGATGAATACTTCACGTTTCGGGAAGACGGCATCGGGAAACCCGGCCTTACACCATTGCAAAAGTGCACGACTGCTATTCGTCAGTTGGCATACGGCACCACGGCGGACCTTTTTTACGAGTACCTCCACTGTGGGGAGACTACAGGCCGCGAGTGTCTGAAGAGCTTTTGTCGGGGGATAGTAGAAGCCTATGGCGACACATATTTGCGCAAGCCGACAGCCACTAATTGCCAGGGTCTGATGCAGATGCACGAGAGGGCGCACGGGTTTCCCGGGATGCTCGGGAGCATCGACTGTATACATTGGGAGTGGAAGAATTGTCCGACGGCGTGGAGAGGCCAATTCACAAGTGGATACAAGGGCAGCCACCCGACGATGATCCTCGAAGCCGTCGCTGATCATCGGCTCTGGATCTGGCATGCTTACTTCGGCGTAGCCGGGTCGAACAACGACATCAACGTCCTCAACTCGTCCACCCTCTTCACCGACCAATGTAACGGCAACGGCCCGGCCATCGAGTTCACTGCCAACAGACGCCAATACCATATGGGGTACTACTTGGCCGATGACATCTACCCACGGTGGCCAGTTTTCCTAAAGACGGTCAGCTGCCCAATTGGTGAGAAGAGGGTTTTATTTGGGCAAAAGCAGGAGGCGGCGCGGAAGGATGTCGAGCGGGCATTTGAGGTGCTCCAATCACGGTGGGCAATTGTGAAAGGGCCGGCTCGTTTCTGGTACAAGGAAGTCATCGTCGATGTCATATATGCGTGCATAATCATGCACAACATGATAGTCAAGAGTGAAGGCGGAAGCATCACCGATTGGAATGAAGACGACCGTGCATCTAGCTCTTCCGGCACATCGACCGACACACCCGATAGAGGGTTACCGTTAGGCTTCGAAGAGGTTCTATCTAGACAGGCCTCAATGCGCAACCAACAGGAGCATGCGCAGCTCATGAGCGACATGATTGAAGAAGTGTGGGCTCGTAACCGCCGTCGCTGAGTTTGCGTTTTTTTTAATTCGCATTGTAATGTATTAATTTTTATTAAATGAAATGAAGTTTTTAAAATTCGTATTTTAATGTATTATTTTTTTTTAAATTCGTATGGATTTTGTAAATATTAAAAAAATGATGACGTGGCGCGCCATATGGCGCGCCTTAGGGCGCCCCACTGCAGGTGGGGAGGTAGGAGGATAAAACTGCTGACATGGCGCGCCTTAGAGCGCCCCATTGCTAATGCCCTAAGATTATTGAAGCGGTGCAATATGAGGAAGGGGGATATTCAACATTTCCAATAATAGATAGTTTCTTATCTATGTCACAAAAAAATGTAATACTACTAGATTTATGAAATAACTAGAAAGATGATATTGGTGAAGCAGTCGTCAACTCTCACTGTCTAATGTACTCATTGACACATACATGTATGTATTGTATGCATAATTAGTGAAATGATGGAATTTCACTAGAGATTCATCTATCTACCCACCAAGAAGGGGAGTGGAGGGTGAGAAAACAGAGAAATCAATTATTGGTTAACTTTTTGGTTGGGTGCTAGTGAGAGAGAGTAGAAAAGTAGAATAAATTAATGGAGTAGAGTATTATGGTAGCTTTGGCTTTTATGTCATCTAATTACAGAATTAGTGGAGAGACACAAATTCTTGTCGGCAGCGATTAGTTACATTGTTTTTCAAACAGGAAAAGAGCTTAGTAATACCGACTGCTCACCTACTCCAAATTACACACTTCTACTTTTTCTAGAGGTTTGTACAATTTCACCAGTATACATACATAAATATGCTTCTCTCCCTCTCTAAGCTCTGACAAAAAAGATAAAGTGGGTATAATCATTAATGTAGGACGACAATCTTTCTACAAGAATCTTTCCCCTTCCTATGTTCAAGATTTTCCTCCAAGGTAAATAATGCTACTCCTAATATTAAAAACAGAGCTGCATTAATTCACTCTACTTTCTCTGTTTGTAACTTACCCAATTTTTCGGGTATGTATAGTTAGTTGTACCCTTACCTTTTTATTTGTATATTTAATTATTTATACTACTATATTAATTCAATCATTATATGACGTTTTTTATGATTGGCTGAGATAAAGCTATTATTCTTTTTAGGTAAGTATTAGAGTTAATGGGTAGTTGTCATGTACAATCTTCATAATTATAGTTGTCTCGTGTTTTCAGCATAATTGATCATACTGATAGGACAACTATCCTCTGTCAATTGTACCACAACTCAATTTCATTATATCAGTAAGTAAACTTTGGTACTAAAATTAAATTTCTATGGTTTAAACTTTAAATCAATATAAGAATTAAAGTTAAACATGTCAAATCATAAAAGGAAAGGGCTAATAGGTAATTTTCGAATAGAATTATTTAGCTATACGTATTTATAGTTTGGTCCTTGTAACACTCCTTTTCAGAATTATCAGCAGAATATGTAGACTACTTATAGCAGTGGTCCAAATGTATTATTGACTAGTAGTACTACTACTTGAGTGCAAAAAGGAGACACAAATTAAGGTAATTGGAAATTAAATAGCGAAGACTTTAGATATAAACAATAAATATGTGACATTCCCTACGTATTTAATTATTGAATACTTACTGCATATTAGGAGCATTGTTTATTAAGAAGTGGGAAAGGGAGATGTTAGATTAATATACTGTTGATTCACATGGTTCACATATTATTTACTGGAATATTTTTCTGTTTTCGTGGGCTGTGAAGCATTGGCAGAAGTTTGGTCTTCCTTTCAACTTCTTGTTAAAGTCTTCTGTCTTTATGTCCTCTTTTAAGGTATTTAATATTTGTCACTTTGTCACAATTGTATTTAGCAGTTTCCTACTTGCTACAATTGCCCTTATTCAATCAAAAATTTGCAAGGTTAGTCAAATTCTTTATATAATAGGGTGTCAATAAGGCCGATCAGCCCATTGGATTTCAGCCCACTTTACTCGGATTGCAGGCCATCCAGTGCACGTTAATTATGTTATAGTAATTTATAAGACTCAAAAAATTTCAACCCTAACTTTAAAGTTTAAACATTTTGATTTTGAGCTAGTCTATTGTGCTAATCGAGCTCAAATCTATGAATAATAATTAATATATTTTTAATAACCCTAGCTATAGTTATAATAAATAAACAACTATGAAAATTAAAGATATAAAAAATCGGAAGAATTAAAAGAAATAATTAACATATTTTTGAAATCTATTTCACTAATTGACTTATATATGAAATTTTGCGACTAACATGTAGTATCTAGCTCCATAATTTTCGTCACACATCCACAATTACTTCAAGATTTTAGAAGAAGTTTCAATAAGCCTTGAGTTCTCAAGTACATCTTAGTTTTCACCCAAATGATAAGTCAGTAATACAGATTCTAGAAGATATGTTGAGAAGTTCTTTTATCAACTTTGAAGACAGTTGGGAAATGTATTTACCGTTAGTGGAATTCGCTTATAACAACAGTTACAATTTCAATATTCAGATAGCTCCATATGAAGCATTATATAGCCGTGAATGTCGAACACCGCTATGCTGGATAGAGCTGAGTGAAAGGAAGACAGTGAACCCATACTTATATACAAGAGACAGAAGAAAAGAACCGATTACTATAAAACCAATTGAAAGAAGCAGCAGAAACACAAATAAGTTATGCAAATTTGAAGAGAAAAGACATTGAATTCTGTATTATAAAGAAAGTGTTTTTAAAAACATATCTCCGGAAGAAAGTACTTCGATTTGGCAAGGAGGGTAAGTTGAGTCCAAAACTTATTTACCTTTATGTGATTTTGGAGTGTGTTAGTCTGGTGGCGTACCAACTCGCATTACCACCTTAGTTATAAAAGATACATAATGTGCTCTATGTTTCAATGTTGAGGAGATTTGTGTCACATTCTTCTCATATTATCCAGACTGAATATACATCCGAACTTCAAACACGAAGAAGAATCAATTCAAATTTTAGCGAGATGGGTCAAGGAACTCAAAATTTTTTTAAAAAATTATTCGTATCACTTTCCAGAGTATGTGGTAAAGTCATAAAGTAGAAAAGGCTACTCGAGAGTCGAAAACGTGATTGAAATACCTCTACCAATTCGATTCATATATCAATTTTAGGGAAGAAATTTTCTAAGAGCATCTGCAATAGCAGACGTCCGCTATTGCGTCGTAAGAGGCGGACGCGGACGTCCCTTGCGGACGAGAGGTCGTCCGCGGGTGTGCACGAACGTCCCAAATTTTCAATTTAAAAAAAACTCTATATATACGGCTCGTTGAACTTAATTTTATTTAGGGGTGACCAAAAAACCAGAAAACCGAATATTCGAACCGATCCAAACCAAAAATTTAAAATTCGGTTCGGTTTGTTCGGTTTTTCGGTTCGGTTCGGAAGAGAAAAAAAACCGAATAACCGAAAAATCAAATTTTTTTAAATATTATATATATATATATATTGTATATATTTAACTTATAAAACCTAACCCTAATGCATATCACGTGAAAATTGAAAGGAGATTTTCCATAAAAAATTTGTGGATTTAGATCTTTTAATATTTCTTTCTCTTCCATTCATTTGTAATTTTTTTAAATTTAGGTCATTTGAATTATTTTTATACAGTTTGTTGTGTTATACTATATAAATTAAGAGTTTAGGCCTTTATTTAAATATAGATTACAGTAATGTTAGCAAATTAGCGTGGCTTTGTGTATACATTTGTAGGCTTTGTTTTTTTTAAAATATTTTATACATTTTTAGTTTTTTTATACATATTTTATATAATTTCGGTTTTTCGGTTTAATTCAGTTTTTATAGTTTGGTTTTCGGTTTTTCGGTAAGTTCGGTTCGGTTCGGTTTTCATTTTAGGAAAAATTCAGTTTTTCGGTTCGATTTTGGCCAAAAACCGAACCGAAAACCGAATGCAAACCCCTAATTTCATTTGCACCACTTGTATTAACGAGTTTCGCTTCTTTCTCTCTACGTTTCTATTGATAGATCCAAAATGACTAGTGGTGGTGGTAATGGTAGTGGTGCAGGTGGTAGTGGTAGTGGTGGGGATGCTGCTGACACAAGGCAGCAAATTAATGAACGGTTGCGGGCTTATACGTCTGCCGAGATAAATCATCGGGTACAAGAGCACCTGCAGCGCGGCTGCAGCCAGTGATACCTTGCCCCATCCATCGTCGAGCTGTAGTACCCCGGGACCTCATCGCTGCACATCGCCGGTTGTTTGAGGACTACTTTGCGGAGGAGCCGCGGTTTGGGAAGAACTTTTTCCGGCGGCGTTTTAGGATGCACCGGCCGCTATTTATGAGTATCGTAAACCCTTTAGAGCGTCGGTATATGTATTTCAGGTTCAGGGAGGATGCGAGTGGTAGACCCTGTCACACGCCTATGCAGAAGTGCATTGCCGCAATCAGGCAGCTGGCTTACGGAGGCGCGACCGACATGTTTGACGAGTACCTCCACATCGGCGAGACGACTGCCCGCGAGTGTCTGAAGTATTTTTGTCATGGCGTTATTGAGATAAACTGGGAAATGTATCTTCGAAGCCTACCCCCGAAGACTGCTAGGCTCTGATGGATATGCATGGGAATCAGCACGGGTTTCTGGGATTGTTGGGCAGCATAGATTGTATGCATTTGGAGTGGAAGAACTGCCCCGCAGCTTGGAAAAGGTTGTACATGGCCAACTTCAAAAGCAAGAATCCAATGATGATCCTCGAAGCCGTAGCTGACTACCAGCTATGGATTTGGCATGCGTATTTTGGAGTAATCCGGGCTGAACAACGATATCAACGTCCTAAATTTGTCGTCCCTTTTCAACGAGCAGTGCATGAGCGTTGGTCCGGCCGTCAGTTTCATCACCAACGGCAACCAACACGATATGGGCTACTATTTGGCGGATGGGATATACCCTATGTGGCCCGTCTTTGTGAAGACGATCAGATGCCCATCAGACGAAAAGAAGATCTATTTTGCGGGACGTCAGGAGGCAACGCGCAAGAATGCGGAGTGGGCATTTGGTGTGCTCCAGGCTCGATGGGCGGCAGTGAAGGGTCCATCACGGCTGTGGTATATTGACAGCATCGCTAATGTCATGTACGCATGTATTATCGTGCGCAACATGATTGTCGAAGATGAAGGTTCAGCACTGACTGATTGGGCCAATGATGATGTTCATGCTGCCGGTCCAAACCACGGCGTGGCCACCGCCAATATGCGTATGGGGATACCCTATGGAGCTGCCGATCGGGTCCGTGCATTTGCCGACATGCGCCAAAAACAAGCTCATATTCGCAGGGGCGGAGGGAGGGTGGGGCCAGGGGGGCCCATGGTCCCCCCACTAATTCTTAAAAAACTTAGGGGCATTTTAGTAATTTTACAATAATTATAATTTATAATAAATATAATATTAGAGATAGGTTTCAGCAAAATATATATGAATCGTGCCTCTTAATTTAGCGTATTCATTCTGTCGTTCCAATCCAAGTCTGAATTTAGCGTATTCATTCTGCCGTTCCAAGTCTGAAATCTGGTAAACTAGAACTAGGTATATTCAAAACTCAAATATAATTCAATTAATTTTTCTACATAGGTTGTTTTTTTGTTTGGCTGCAATAATAATTCAAAGGGGGAGAAAGAAGATAGCTTATGTAATTCAATGGCTACGGACTACGGTGGTTCTGTAGTTGGAATTTTATAACTCCAATTCTTTATTTGATGTGTGTGTTAATAGTTTTGCATACAAAAAATATCAAATATTTTGAACTTAATCAGTGTTGACTATTTTTGTAGGTATATGGATCGTTATTTCAAGAAACTTTCTTCCGTTGATTCTTTATCAGTTGAACCTTCACTTCTTCAACCTCAAGAATTATCGAATGAAGATAAAAGTAAGGTTGATTTAGAGAATCTTCCAAGTGATCCAGGAGAACGACCTGATATAATGAGTTATCCACCAAATTTAATAGAACAAGTTCGCAGAGCTTACTTACTTAAAGGTCCATGTCAACCACGTAATCATGATTTTCGTCCTACAGTAGATGGAAATCGAAAACGTAAATTTGTCTCACATTGGTTTGATGAATTTAAGGATTGGTTGGAATATAGTGTTACAAAGGAAGCAGCTTTTTGTTTATATTGCTATCTTTTTTCAAGACTCCACGGAAATGGAGAAGATGCTTTTGTATCAGGGGGATTTAAGGTCTGGCGCAAGAAAGAAAGATTAAGAGATCATGTTGGAAACCATAAAAGTGCTCATAACAGGTGCAGATTAGCATGTGAGGATTTGATGAATCAAGCCCAACACATTGAGGTCTCTTTGGCAAACCAGTCAACACAGTCTAAGCTTGACTACCGCCTGCGATTAAATGCAACGATTATTTCTCTTCGTTATCTTATAATGCAAGGATTGCCTTTCCGCGGTCATGATGAGTCAGAAGAATCATTAAATCAAGGTAATTTTCTTGAGTTCTTGAAAGTTATTTCTTCTTGCAATGAAGAGATAGCTAGTGTTGTGCTAAAAAATGCTCCAGACAATCTCAAACTTACATCACCAGATATTCAGAGAGATATTATAAATGCATTTGCTGTTGAGACAACGAAAGTTATTGTACATGATATGAGAAGTGAATTTTTCTCCATATTAGTTGATGAGTGTCGAGATGTATCTGTCAAAGAGCAAATGGGTGTTGTGGTGCGATATGTGGACAAGAATGGATGTGTTATAGAACGTTTTCTTGGTGTTGTTCATGTTAGTGATACAACTACAACCTCACTTGAGAAAGCACTTGATTATTTGTTATCTACTTATGATTTAAGTATATCTAGTTTGAGAGGTCAAGGATATGATGGCGCAAGCAACATGAGAGGAGAATTCAATGGGTTGAAGAGTTTGATACTCAAGAGAAATTCCAGTGCTTATTATGTACATTGCTTTGCTCATCAGCTTCAGCTCACGATTGTTGTTGTTGCTAAAAAACATAAAATTGTCGGATCTTTTTATAATTCTATCTCTCGTTTGTGTAATAATGTTGGAGGTTCTTGTAAGCGCAGAGATATACTTCGGGAGAAACAGAGAGAGAATATTATTAAAGAGATTACAAGTGATGAAATAAGCACAGGAAGAGGACTAAATCAAGAAATGTCATTGAAGCGACCTGGAGATACTCGTTGGAGTTCACATTACGATACTCTTGTCAACTTGATACATTTATATTCTTCTATTGTTGATGTTCTTGAGTATGTTGGGGAGAATGGTCATGACGATTCAATAAGGGCTGAAGCTGATGATGTGCTAGAAATTATAAATAGTTTTGAGTTTGTCTTTGTGTTACATCTTATGAAGCAAATCTTGGGAATCACACATGAACTCTCCCAAGTGCTACAAAAGAAAGATCAAGACATTGTTAATGCGATGAATCTTGTCAAGGTAGCAAAATCACGTCTGCAAATAATGAGGGAAAAAGATTGGGATGTATTGCTTGCTGATGTTTCTAAGTTTTGTAGCAAATATGAACTGGATGTGCTTGACATGGAAGATGAGTTTGTAGCTCGAAAAAAAGGAAGACGTAGAGCTGAGAAAATAAAGAATCTCCACTATTATCGAGTTGAGCTCTTTTGTTCTGTTATTGACTTGCAAGCTCAAGAGTTGAATCAACGTTTTGATGAAGTCAACACAGACTTAGTTTTATGCATGTCATGTTTTGATCCTAGGGATTTATTTTCTGCATTTGATTTGGAGAAGCTGCTTCTTCTTGCACGGTATTATCCTTCTGAATTTTCTGAAGTTGCTTTGTCCGAGCTTAAAAGTCAACTTGAGAACTTTATTTTCGATGTGCGCATAGATGAAAAGTTTTCACAAATATCAGGAATCAGTGGTCTTGCTCAAAAGATGGTTTCTACAAGGAAACATGAAGTTTTTCCAATGGTTTATTCATTAGTTAAGTTGTCATTGATCTTACCAGTTGCCACTGTATCAGTAGAAAGAGCCTTTTCAGCAATGAAGATCATCAAGACTTCTCTACGTAATAGCATGGGAGACCAACTATTGAATGATTGCTTAGTTCCTTACATCGAAAAGGATGTGTTTGTTAAAGTTACCAATGAAACTATTATGCAGCGGTTTCAGAAGATGAAGAATAGAAGACAAATGTTATGATGTGATTGCATTTGACTTTTACATTTTGAACCTTATAATTTAATTTATGTAATTTTTTTTGAAGTTTAATTTTGGACCCCCCATTATGAAATCTCTGGCTCCGCCACTGCATATTCGACTCCCGAACGATATAATTGAAGAACTATGGATGCGGAGGGGCGCACGTTGATATTTTATAATGTAATTTGTTTAAATTTTTTTTGTTGACGTGTACTTTTTTCATTTTTTTATTTAATGAAATTATCATTGCACTTTCTCTGTCCGTATTTATGTCGAAATTCTATTTCCGTAAATTGTTTAATTTAGTGAATTTGTGATTTTTTTATTATAGATGTCCGCCGGGATGTCCGTTATTGTGCAGTAGTATGTCCTTATGATGTGGCAGTGCAGTGGGATATCCTTATGACGTGACAAGATGTGTTTTTGAGAAGTTCGTCGGGTGTCCGCGCGGGATATGTACCATTGCGGATGCTCTAAGTGTGGGAAAGTTGTTAAATCCCAAATAATTAAATGTTAGAATTAGTTTCACGCCTGCACGATGCACGTACCATTAATTTATCATATATTTATTATATAGAAATCAAAATTTATGATATCTATATACCAATAATAAAAAAAAAATTAATTAATAAATGTAGTAAATTTTTAACTTATTTGTGTAAAATTCTTCTTTAATTGAAGCAGCAAATGAATCAACAAAACCACATCTGTCTGGGCAAAATTCCAAGAAAGGACATCATGGCAAAATGTATCCGCCATTTGTACTCTGAAAAAAGATGTTTCCAGACATAGAAAAGACGCAAGAAGCTCTCGCGTGTTTTAAAAGTATAGACGCATCAGCCTAATGCGTGTTTAAATAAAACACGCATATTCCTCTCGCGTGTATTAAAGGAGAGACGCGTCTTCCTCTCGCGTGTTTAAAGCAAAGACGCGACACGCTCTCGCGTGTCTCCCTTGCTTCACAAAATCCGTCCAGAAGGCAGAACATACCACAAAACGCGAAGCAGCAGCGAAAATCGGCGAAATTCTTCCCAGCCAGCGAAATTCGAAGTCTAATCCGATATTTAGCTCTCCTATTCCAATTTGAAGTGTTGTTAGGTAACTTTCAACCCTTACTTTCGATTTTTATTGGTATATTTTAGGTGGGTATAATAGTTAGGGTTCATGGGGTAGAAAGTATTTTGTTGAATTTGGTTGAATTTGGTATTGAATTATTCAATTTGGTTGATTTTATCTTGAAATTGGTTGTATTTGATGTTGAATTATTCAATTTGGTTGATGTTTTGTTGAAGTGTTGAATACGGTCGAATAAGGTGTTACTTTGTTGAATTTGGTGTTATTTTGTTGAATTCAATACTATGATATTCATCATCCCTCCTAGATGTCCTGACATCAAAACTATGATAATCATCTCTCCTAGACGTTCCAACATCATGATGAGTGATAGGTGGTTCAAATTGCAACGCAGTAGTAACAAGTGTATATTCAATAAAAAGTTCAATTTGACGTGGATTTTCAGCAAACATATACTCCACAAATTATCATCCACTGGGGTAGCTATATAATTCACCACTCCACTAAAAACCACAGGATGCCTCCACGTTAAATCCAACGTATGTGCATCCAAATCAATTCCAATTTTTTCACATATCATTGAAAGTAGCTGATAATAAGATATCTTTTCATTCAATATAATAAATGATTTTGCACGAGGGGGATCATAAGCAACACCCAAATCTGGGAGCTGCATAATTTTCCCATCCCAATATAAACTCACAAACACCATCAAACCTGCAAAATAAGTACGATAAACATCATATACTCTAAATTCAACCAAATTCAACAAAAAAAATTTAACACCATGAACCCTAAATCTTATACCCAACTAAAATATACCAATAATAATCGAAACTAAGGGTAGAAAGTTACCTAACAACACTTCAAATTGGAATGGGAGCAGCTAAATGTCGGATTATGGTTCGATTTTTGCTGGTTGGGATGAATGGGGCGACGAAGCTGAAGCAGTTTTCGCGTTCTGTGCGAGGCAGAAGCTGAAGAAAGAGGGCTTCTGCCTCGTATTTAGAATTCAAGGCAAACACGCGAGAGGGAGTAGCGTGTTTAAATAAAACACGCGAGAGGCTGATGCGTGTTTACTAAACACGCGAGAGGCTATTGCGTCTTTCCCATGATGGGAAATGTTTTTTTTTCCGGGTACAAATGGTGGATAACTTTCCCCGCAACGTCCATTTGTGGAATTTAGCCCATCTGTCTATGTAATCTCCACCGCCACGGCGCCACCCCGCTCTCTCTCCGTTCAGCTGCACGCCGCCGGCCTGAACTTGCCAGCGAAGTCGCCGGAAGCCCACGCATCTTACCCCAAGTCTCAATCCCCATTAGTTTCTCTCCATTTCAGAAATTCGATTTCAAACCCACATCAACCCAACATCCAAAATAGTTGTAATTCGAGGTTAGATTCTTCGATGAGCTCTTTAATCTTGATTCTAAGTACATTAGCTAGAGTATGTTGGTTTCCCCTCTTTCTGATGATCTGATCCCTAAGCATCCTCTTATCCCAGCTTGTTTTTTTTAATCCGTAAAATAATCTCAAATAAAAAATGAAGTTTTAGGTTTATCATAGAGAAAGAGGGTTCTAAAATGGTGTTGCACTATTGTGCTTGTGAGGAAAATTATCCAAATTGATTTCTTGATAGTGACCTCCAAATGATCGCTCATCTCCTGCCGCTATTTCCCGGAAATGCAGCTGGATTTATTTGTTGAATAGATTGATTTTCTGATAAGGAAGATGAGAAATATCAGAAGTGGACTAATAAGCATGTTAGTATGTGCTGATCATTATATTGGGTGGATTTTTTTTTTGCATAATTTGTTAATTTTCTTAATGAGAAACGATGTGAATTTGAATTTAGTGTTTATGGCTGTTTGTATGAGCCTGTCTTGATGGAAAATGTGTATTAGGGCAGTATGATGTTTACTGCTGAGTTAGAGCTTTTCCATACTTTTTTGCACATATGTTCGTTACAAGAGTTTTGAAGTCACATTCTTTTCATGGTTGTAGGCTGGGAGACCTGAAGATAAAATGAGCCGCCAAGGAAAACATAGAATCTTAATGGTATCTGACTTTTTCTACCCCAACTTCGGTGGAGTAGAGAATCACATCTATTATCTATCTCAGTGTTTGATGAAACTTGGCCACAAGGTTTGTCTACTGTTGAAATTACGTAATCTCAATTATGGTTCTGTTTGTTTCTGTAACTGAATCAACCTTAGATATTACAAATAGAATAACCGTGGATTGATCCATCTTCTAGGTGATAGTTATGACCCATGCCTATGGAAATCGTTCTGGAGTGCGATACATGACTGGTGGTTTGAAAGTTTATTACGTGCCGTGGAAGCCATTTATAATGCAGAATACATTGCCTACATTTTATGGAACACTTCCAATCATAAGAACAATACTGATTCGAGAGAGAATAACATTAGTGCATGGACACCAAGCCTTTTCAACTCTATGTCATGAAGCTCTGATGCACGCACGCACAATGGGATACAGAGTTGTATTTACTGATCACTCCCTTTATGGCTTTGCTGATGTGGGAAGTATTCATATGAACAAGGTTTTACAATTTACTCTAGCCGATGTCAGCCAGGCTATATGTGTATCACATACGAGTAAGGAAAATACAGTGTTGAGGTCTGGACTGCCACCTGAAAGGGTTTTTGTTATTCCAAATGCTGTGGATACGGCAATGTTTAAGCCTGCTCCAGTGCGACTCAGCAATCATGAAATTGTTATCGTTGTGATAAGTCGGTTGGTCTACCGAAAAGGGGCTGATCTACTTGTTGAAGTCATCCCTGAAGTTTGTCGTTTGCATCAAAATGTGAGCACTCAGTTACAATATTTCCTATGTATCTAACTTTTGCATTTATAAAAGGTAAATAAAATAATACTGTGGCTATCTATATTTGTTATTCGCCAAAAAAGTATTATTGCATACTAGATACTCTTTTAATTCTATTGCTGCAAATGTCGTTGTTAGGGTGTTGAATAGATTTGAAGCTGCTATGTAAGCTTGTTTATTCCATCACTGTCTGTGTTACTTTCTTTACTGATATCTTGTTGGAGCATTCCTTCAGGTAAGGTTCATAGTCGGTGGCGATGGACCTAAAAGAGTGCGGCTGGAAGAGATGAGGGAAAAGCACTCTCTTCAAGATCGGGTTGATATGTTGGGTGCTGTCCCACATGCTAAAGTACAGTCTGTTCTGGTTACAGGACATATCTTCTTAAATAGGTACTATAATTCACCTCCTAAATTGAGATTGACATTCTTTCATCATAAACCTTAAAGTACTTTCAGCAGAGAACTATACATTGCTATGTTTAAGGATCTGAAATTCCCTTGACAATGTATGTAATCACAGATCATTAACTGCATCATTTGGTTAAGTTCTAGAATGAATATATGCCTTGGAAACTAGAATAGGCCGTTTGTGAAAGAAAATCAGTGAAACAGATAACCGAAAGACTGGAAGACCACTTAGCATGACCATAAAATCATCTTCAATTGACCCTGTAAAGCCAATTTATCATCTCATCCAGGCTATAAATAATTACAGCATAGGCAATATGCATTGAGTGTAAATTTTAAACTTTTAGCATCTGACCAAAGATCGAAGCCTATGGTGGGCTGTTCTTGTGCCACCACAACTCTGTATCAATCTTATTGACATGATAAATGTGCATTTCAACAGTTCCTTAACAGAAGCATTCTGTATAGCAATATTGGAAGCAGCTAGTTGTGGATTGCTGACTGTCAGTACACGAGTCGGTGGTGTCCCAGAGGCATGGTCATTTAACGTTCTCACTTACATTTGCTAAATTTGATGAGATCAGCCTTTCTTGCTAACATTAAATAGGGATGAGATTTCCAGCATCACTGCCTTGAACATTTTTACAAATGTGTAGTTTATATTCGGGTTTCTGATAGCTCACCTTTATTTTCTAGGTTCTTCCAGATGACATTATTGTTCTTGCAGAGCCAGATCCAAATGACATGGTAATGGCTATCACAAAAGCAATAGATTTGCTTCCCCAGATTGATCCAGAAGAAATGCACAACCGTGTGAGTGTTCTCTGACATACATGAACTTCATTTGCACTACAATGTGAGCAATGGAGTCGCTATAAAACCATGGCCAGAAGCTCCAATTCTTTTTTGTCATTTATTTACACCTCAAAGCTAGGCACAACAGATATAACAAAAGTTCATTCGTAGGAATTTATGAACTGTGTCAAATATGGTTTCCATTAAGTTGATGCTTGACAAATAAGCACCACGTAATTGACCTTCCCAACTCATTTGAATGCAGATTAAAAAACTATACAGTTGGCACGATGTTGCCAAAAGGACGGAGATTGTGTACGATCGTGCTCTCAAATGCTCCAATCAGTCTCTCATAGATCGTTTACCCAGGTATGCTCTCACAAAGACTTCAAGTTTTGATTGCGCAATTGGAAAGAGGAGAGCTGTAGATAACTTTATTTTCTAGGTACCTATCCTGCGGCGCATGGGCAGGAAAGCTCTTCTGCATGGTCATGATAATCGATTTTCTGTTATGGCGACTGCTCCAGCTGTGGCAGGTACTCGTCTCTTATTGCAACATTAATTGTATTGCAACCTCGATTTAATGGTCATCATCGGGTGTTAAAAAGCCTGACAGGAACGTTGAGGTTGTGCCCGACATTAATCTCACAAGTCCTCACGGCGGAGAAGAAAAGTGGAATTTGGGTGCAGATGAGAATGAGATATAAGCAGTAGTTATTGGTAAGAAACAATTAATAGGCACATTCTGCTCTTTTTAAATTTCATATTTTTCTTAAGAAGATTAACTTTCGTAAATAAACTTTGTATCCCTACTAGGTACGATTGCAATATATGTTGAGCCTTGAGGAGTTTTAGTGGAACTAGGCTACGTATGAAAGAAGATCAAAATTTTGTTCAGCTCTTTTTTTTTAAATTTTATTATTATTGCAGTGATATTTTTTTAATTATCTCTTATCAAAATTTTTACGTATTAATATGTAGCTGTAAATGGCACACTCAATTTATTTATTTGTTTTAATCTTCCAAAAATTAATAAGTATTTTAAGGAAAATTGCGATTAGTTCTTTTAATATCACTGTGACTGTGGTACCACTGATACGATCCTTGCTTGCGACTCCACAATGCTGTTAGAAAGTTGCCCGGGACGGGACGCACCGAACCGCTAAAAGGGTTGAAACTGACGTTCCAATGTATTGATCCTCGAAAAACTGTAGACAAGAATGAATGCATGAGCCTTTTCAACCCAACAAGCAAATTCAATATCAAAGGGTGGAATGGCTTTACAAAATGGGTTGTAAATTAGGATCGTTTGATAAGTTGGATAGAAATAGGGCTTCCTAAAAACTATATACAACGCAAAGGGCGATTTATAGGCAAAACAAAATTCTCTCTCAACTAAAAAAAAAGATAAAGCCAAAAAAGAATACACCTATTCCAAAAGGAAGATTAAGTTATACGTACTTGAATTTGGAGTCAACAATTAATTAAACAACTAAAATATTGCCACGTCGTGGCGTTGGCCAGTAAGAAAGGTTTTATGGTTTGGAAAGGAAAGCATTAACTTGAAATAATATGAATAAACACGGATGTTGTTTAAGAATGAAATGGTCCCATGGTCTAGTGGTTAGGACATTGGACTCTGAATCCAGTAACCCGAGTTTCAAGTCTCGGTGGGACCTTATTTTCTTTACAAAATTTCTATTTTCTATTTTACTTTTATAAATACCAAATTATCATATGTTTGACAAAAAATTTCAATGACCAAAAATCATTAGGACATTTTCAATGACCCAAGGCAAAAGGATCCTATTATGAAGAAAGAACAATCCCCTAAAACTGAACATGAACTAACTCAGATAAAAATTGTTCCTTACTCAAATACCATTGGCTTTTTATGATGCACTCCAATGGTCAGTAACTAGACATGATATTGCTTACAGTGTATCTTATTTAAGCAGATATATATGCAGCCCCGACATTTCATGTTTGAAGATTTAAAATGGTTACAGAGGTACCTAAAACATACTGCCTACTATGATTCAAGTGTAATGATAAAAACAAAATTGTGCAGTTATGTGGATTCAAACTACACTCATGATAGGAATAAAAGGAAGTTTACTACCTCCTATATGCTTACATCATGTGGTTGCTGAATTAGTTGAAAGTCCCAACTGCAACACATCGAGGCATTGTCTACAACTACGAGACTAGGACTACTACAAAACATTGTCATCTTCTACATATGAAGTTGCAAGCCCACAACCAAGAAAGTCTTGTATGTTGCTTCAACATTTTCCAAGAACAAAGATGGAATTCAAGAACCATAGTTGCTTCCTTATATCTCCAAAAATGCACCATAACAATTTCATTCATCCATACACTTAATTTTCCTGCACATTAATTAAGGTGTTTAGGCAAGCTGACATGAGAGACAGAGAGAGAGAGATGTTCTAACCTCACAGCTTGATTCCCCCTGGCTGCAGCAGAGCATGCCAAGTGATGTATTCGAAGAAAATTTCTTTCGGCTATTGCCTTTTTGTCAAATATGGCATCTGATAGAACAACAGCTGATGCTCCCTCACATATATATGCTCCAACTGAATCTGTATCAGTTAACTGCAGGCATGGTTAATAATGTCTTCTTTTGTTTTGTTTTGTTTGATTCTATGTGGTTAAGAAAAAATATATTCTGACCTAATGTCATGCCTTGTGATGCAACCAGTGGGATATGGGGGAATGGCTTCTTTAATGCTGCTAAATACTCAACTCCACCTAAGACAGAGACTGGATACACCTACAATAATAAATATATGAGTGTAGTGCATATTTTGATAACAAATCAAGAACAGACTCAGTGTAGCATATGCTTGATCTCTCAAGTACAAAAAGCGGTGAAAAGGGCTCGCTCACCTTGACGATTTTAGCACCATCAGTCGATGCAGATAATACCTCGGTAGGGGTTGCTGCTCCTGGTATATACAGAGCTTGGCCCTCTGCAACATCGCTTAGAATTCCCTGATACCACCAAATAGAAACAATCTGAATACATAGATTTCTTTTCATACAAATTTGAGGCCCCTAATATGAATGATACCTTCACCATTGCAGGACTCATAAGAAACTTAGCTCCAAGATCTACTGCTTCTTTTGCCTCTCGTCTATCTAAAACGGTTCCAATCTGCAATTCAAAAAGTAAGGCTAGTGAAAATTATTCTCATTTAAACCCTCAAAAAACACAAACCATGGACATAATAAGCATAAAACAGCTTTTCATATTACTGATATCGTTTAGACATCCTTGTCAAAGACCAAATGAGTGACCAAGAATTTAAAATATTCTACCAAATGGCACTTACTCCTATTGATGTTGAAGGGTATTCTTGAACCAGGCACTGCAACGCCTGTGGGAAAAAAACACAAGATTTCGTAATGGAGCTGCAAACAAGGTGTAGTTTGAATTCAACATTTACCTCAAAAACACCCGGAGTTGACATTGTGATTTCCAACTGAAACACAATTGATCTGAGATAAGTTTTTTTTAAGAATATAACCAACAGATTCGATACTTCTACAAACTAAATCAGCAGAAAAATTATCATTTCTCACTATAATTGTATCTTTTCTAATTGCATGAAATTCAAAAGTTAAAGACTGAAAGTAGAGAATTTGAGGCATGGCGACAACTTACAACGGAAATTCCACCCCGGAGTGCTGCACGCGCAGCCTCCACTGCTAACTCTGCACTAAAAAGAAAGAGAAATCGAGGTGTATGTAAGTATGAAACTCCAAACCCTAATTTAAAAAAAAGAATGGTGGACCTTTTGGCGCGGAGGCAAGCAATAATGCCGGAATTTTGAATATCCATCAACACTCTGTCAGCAGCGTTAGTGGGATGAAGAGAGACGGAGGAATTCTTGCTGCAGAAGAGAGAGCTGCGGCAAGTATCTATCCTCGTCGAAACAATTCCAACCTTGTTTGCAATCATCTTTACAAATCAACCTGAACCATTTGCGCACCAAATATGTTTAGATGGTTGGTTGCATTACGCACACCAAGATGGTTTGGATATTTACGTGATTTCAGATAATGTTTTTTATCTTACTTTTTCAATTATAATTTTTTTCATGCAAAAATGAAATTATTACTAATTCTTTGACTAAGGCCGTCCGCAATGCCGCCGCATCTGTGGTGCACGAAGCGGAAGTGAGAACGTCGATTTGAGTAAGTAAACATTGGTGAGAAAACTTCAAAATAGGAAAGAAACATGGTGCTAATTTGGAATATTCCTTTTAGGGATGTCAATTGGGCTAACCCGCTCGGGTTCGGGCCAATTCACTCGGGTTGTCGGGCTATTAGGGTGCGGGTTATTTGGGTTGTGAATTTTTCGGGTTATAAGTTTTCAACCCTAACCCTAAATCTTCGGATTTCGAGCTAACCCACGGGCTATTCGGGTCAAAAGTGATCTTATGTGTTACTCTCTATCCAATCCAATATTCTAACTTATAAAAACAGATTGTCGCAAATAGTAAAGTACTATCGAAGTGATCAAGAGAAAGAAAATAATAGCGACTGAAAATAAAAAAAAAATACGTAAACATATCACTAATTAGTAGCAATCAGGAATCTGACTAAAATTAAATGGAAACCAAGCATTTCAAAGGAGTTGAATGCCATTCTTCAACATCAATAACTTTTGAAGTTTCAACCGAATCATTGTCTTCAAGAGGAAAGACGTAACCACGTAATGCGGTGTTTAATATGAGTACATATTAATAACATCTATATTCCATATAACCTTAACTTTCAATTTGAGATAGAAGACATAATTACCATATATACTTCATGTAAGTATATTACATAAAATTTTAGTTAAATTTTTATTTTAAATGCTCAACCCATGGGCTAACCCTCAACCCACCGACCCGAACGGGTCAACCCGTGTAGCCCTATTTTGCATTTGGGTTGCGATTTTCCGACCCTAATCCTATGATTTTACCGGGTTATTCGGGCCGACCCGCGAATTTCGAGCTAGATTGACATCCCTAATTCCTTTACTATCCATTGTTGGTCCTGAGAAACGGAGTAGACTAGGTAGGCATGCACACGGGTCGAAACCGTCGGTTCATGAACCGACGGTTCACGGTTCATCATCCCCATGAACCAGAACCGGCCCGCCAAGGGTCCCGGCGGTTCTGGTTCAAAAAACTGCCGGTTTACGGGGCGGTTCAAAACCGTCGGTTTTTTGCCTGAACCGTCGGTTCTGGGCCGGTTCGGCGGTTCGTCAATTTTTTTTTATTTTTTGTTTAAAATATGCGTAAATAAAATTAAGTTGCAATTTTATTGAGATTACAAGTTACAACAATTACAAATCATAAAAGCTTGAGGTCTTGAAGTCTTAAACAAAAATTTAAATACAACGAGACTACTAGTCAACAACGAAGCTAATTACAAATTACAAAAAAGACTTAGAAGTTCTGAACAATAATTTTATAAGTATATATACTCTTAGTAGGTGAAGGAGGTCTTTCTACATAACTAAATTGAGGATACATTTAGCAATTCAACTTTAAATGTTGAGTTTAGTCTAACAATCAACAATTATAGTAGAATTGTCAAAAGTTTCCCGGATTTAGCCTTATAGAGAAATATATTTCATCGACTAGAGTATATACAAATACAATTAATTAATTGTATTTGCATATTTTTAAAGTAGAAACAAATGGGAAAAAAAGAAATAAAGGAAAAGGGACTTGAGCTCAACTTAAATTTAAAATTTAAGTTGAGGTGCCTACGTATCCCCAATGCTCATTTGCATTAGGGAATCAAAGCCCACGCAGTTCTCTTACCTTACTTACCTATTTGGCTTGGCCGGCGGTTGACGGTTGGCCTACGATTCATCCTCGGTGAATTCTTCTTGTGATCCTTCCTTATCCCAATCATTTTCTTGTTCTCTGACGTCAGTTTTGGCCCAATCATCAAGTAACATCACTGCTTCCATATTTTTCGCGGAGAGCTTACTTCTTGATTCATCCAACACACGCGAGCCAACACTAAAAGCGGACTCGACGGCGACAGTGGAAGCCAGAACAGAAAAAATCTCCTTGACCATTGACGCAAGTATGGGAAAATCTTTCTCGTGTGTTCCCCACCAATCGAGGACGTCGATTTGGGCGGGAGGAGTAAGACCTTCATCACCAATGGAAAAGAGTGAATCGAAATATAAATCTAACCCACTTACCATACCTGAGGACCTTCCGCCGGTGCTGTAGCTGTATAGGTCGGCTAATTGGGATTGCGCGTCGGGGTCATCATAATCGGCTTGAAATGTGAAGCCAAAGTTATGTTGTTGAGGATGGGGAGGTCTTCTGACTTGGTGGGTACTTTCATACTTGGTTTCATATTCGGTGTAGAGAGCACGCAAGTTAAACTCGAAGGTTTGTTAGATAATTGACCGGTTAGGGAGGTTTATTTGAAATGTTTCTGAGAGGTCTACTCTGAATTCGTCACTGGTATCCGATTGCAATGCTTTAAGTGGACCAAGATCAATAGAACTCAAATTGTTATAATAAAAATCTAAAATCTTGGAGGTACTGGCTAATTTCCATTTTGAATCCAAGACCTTTGCAATCAAAAACACCGTTGAAATCTCACTGAAATACTTAAGCCATTTCGCAATCATATAATATAAAACACACATCAATTCAGGTGAAGAGTAAGCATTTTTCATTGCAGTTTTAAAACCAAGTGATATATACATGCAATGCTCTAAAACACGAACAACAGTGCAATAATAAACACCCGATAATTCAACAGTTGCATTTTTGAAATATTTGAACAATTTAAATAAAGCTGCGCTATGTTCCCAACAACTATGCGAAAGATATAAATCATGAACGGGATAGGTTCTAAAAAAATCACATAAAGAATCTTTATGCGTCAAAGTAGAATTCAAACAATCATATGTCGAATTCCATCTATGAGACACATCCATAGTAAATTTGTATATCTTACATTCTTTTGATGGCAATATTTGTTCCAAGCTTTGTCAATAGCTGGCTTTTGATGGATTAATCTAACTGCAGTTCTAATAGTATTAACATGCTTTTGCCATAATTCAAGCGCATCTTGTACACATAAATTTAATATATGACATATGCATCTTTGATGAAAATACTTACCTCCAATAACCGGAGCACAAGCCGCAATCAAATCATTAATACTTGCAGTGTTTGCAGTTGCATTATCAAAACCAACAGAAAATATCTTATTGCATAATTGAAACTCATTCAAAACTCGAATAATTAAAGAAGCAATTTCGGGTGCAGTGTCGCAAATTCTCTAAAATCAATTAAACGCTTGTTCAAACTATTGTCCACAAAGTGAACCGTAATGCCCATGTATGAATGCCGGTTAAAACAATCAGTCCATACATCTGAGCAAATGTTCACTTTGTGGCCCAAGTTAAGTAAATAACGTGATAATTCAACTTTTTTTCTCTAAACATTGTCTAACGGTATATCGTTGAACGGTCATTCAACCTACTCTTTTGATAGCTACGTTTAAACCATTTTGCGTAGTAACCTCAAATTTTTTTATCATCATAAACATTAAAAGGAAAATGCTTCATTGCAGCCCATCTAGTCATAACGCTAGCAAAAGTTTTTTGATCATATTTAAAAAGAGAGGTACCTGACGAACCTGAGCCACCGGGTTAGAAGTTTAGTTGGGTTTGGGTAGAGGTAGTGTCACATTCTACCGGATGCTTTGTCACCAAATGACGACGGAGGGTGTCATATCCCCCACCACTCGCAAATTTGTAGATTTTATCACAATAGTTACAATATGCATGAAACGCCGATGTCTCTTCTTGAGAATGCGGATCATGAGGACTTGGAATCACCACCGGGACCTTCTTGTAGTGTTTAACAAAAATATCAGATTTCAAAGCTTTTTTAGTGTTAGTGGGTGGAGGGGGAGGATGCATCTCCTCATTTCCGCCGGTGCTAGACGGAATACGAGAATGAGATCTATCATCATTGTTGTCCGAGTCCGACGATATAGACACGTCATACTCGTCATCTTGTTGTTGGGAACTACCACAGCTCCTCCCCCCACCCTATGATCTTCTTCTATCTATAAATATTGTATAAGTTGAAGTTATAAGTAGGAACAAAAAAAAATTAAAAACTCAATCTTATGAAATTATGAATTGTAAAAATAATTTTTTAGAACTAACTTGCATGCGTTCAGCCGCCACTCGGGAAACCTCTTCCATAACTTCTTGACGACTAGGTCACCTTGATTTTGAGGGACGACTACTTTGATCTTAGGCAATTCCTTTGCCCCGATCACCACGAGAAGAAGACATAGTGATAAATGAAAGTAGTATGGATGGAATATGGAGTATTGAATAAATGGTAAATTAAGAACACAACAACAAATATAGTAGTAAGTAGTAACTAGTAAACAACTTGAGAAATTAGAGAGAATGAGGAGAGAATAGAGAAATGAAGATTGAGAAGGAAACCCTTGTTAACACAAGAATGGGGTGAGTAAAAATGACGAGGGAAGTGGGGTATTTATAGGAGTAAAATTGGAAGAAATAAAAAAAATCAAATTTCAAATTCGATCGGTTTACCGCCTGAACCAATGATTATGCAAACGTAGAGTTTGCAGACTAATTATGAAGTTTTATCTTTTACCTATAAAAGTACTTATTTAATGAAAAAATTAGTACTTTCTGTTTATTTGTAAATTTAATTAGAGATTACAATAAAATAATTAAAAATGAACAATAGAATTAGTTCTCAATTTCTTAGAGATAATTGATTATGGATAGATAATATTCAATCGTATGTGAACATTGTAATAAGGGATGTTTGAATTTCTATAAAAAATAATTTCACCATTTTTTATCCCTCATCTTCACTTCAACTAGGAATAATATTATCACGAGGCAGGTATTGATGTGATAATAATATCACTTAACAGAGTGAAAATAAGGAATAAAAAAGTTAAAGTCTCTGTTTTAGAAAATGATGGAAAAAGATCATTGTCCCATGATAGATCTGATCTACATGTGAAGCAAATAATTAGCTAGAGAAAAAGAGTGACATGCAAAGGCAATCAGAAACTGCGAAATTCGCCACTGTATCGCGAAAAGAATGTATACTTACGCTGTCTCACACCATGGATTTCCAGAAAGCCTCAAAATAAATTACAACACAACTGCCATAGACCTATTTTGTACACGGTGAGAGTAAAATAGAAGAATTGTGGAACGCAGCATGATAGTACTTTCTTATATGATTACAATTGAAAAGCAGGTCAGCTTAAAATAGCATATCCAGCTTCACCACCCGTAAATATCTAGATCTCGAGATCGTCCAACGACAACTCATTTGCATTCAGCAACTTTAGCTTCTGTATAAGAGAGAATGGAATTAGGGCATTCTACTTCAGGTTACCAATCATGTTGATTCATATAGTAAATCCGCACTCTTCTAATACACAGTTGCAATCATTTCAAAAGGTTTTAACAACCAAAGCGAATGCAGAACGCAAAGTCTGTTCGTAAATAATTAGTCAGTCTACTGAAAGAGAAATTGTGAATAAGGAACTCATACAATCATCAACTTCAGCGCAACTTATATTGTGAATTCAATCCCATGCATATTCCTAGCATATCGACTATTCAATTCTACAAACAAAACATGCTAGAAAAGGACTCATCTAAGAATCAGACACAAGACCTAGGAGTAGATTCATTGTCTCACGAATTCAATGCACATTCCCAGTGAATGCAGTAACACAAAAAAAAGGAGATGAATGCATAGTAGAAAAGAATGAAGTCTTTTACCGTGATAAATTGCGGGGGATCATCGAGACTGGATGATCCTAGAACAATTTCTCTCTGCAACTTTGCTGATAATTTGTGACAAGCTCGTAACTGCAGAAACAAATTTCAGAATCAAGAGAGAGACCCAGAAACACACACACACAGAGCACAACTTATATATTACCTCAGAACGTGTTGCCCCACCTGCAATAAACACAAAAATCCGCTGACCCATCTTCCTGAAATCACTAGAAGCATGCCTCAAGATTGAATCACTACAAGGAAAAAAAAGGGCACGTCAAACAATATAATTTCAAGGTGAAATGATGGGAAGCATCAGGTAGAGCAAAAAAAGTTGAAAGGCAAAGTGCGCAGGTTTTTTGAACTTTAAAATACAGCACTAGACATTTTCAGAAACCAATAAAGTCAAATTTTATATTACAAAAACCACAAGAGACAAACTGAGTCAATTAACAAAAGCAAGACTCCAATGATACCTTGAATACCCATCATCAGAGTTTCGTGGACGAGCCCATGTAGCTGTTCTTCTTGATCTCTTTGAATGAGGTGTTGGCATGCTATCTGACCTTGCTGTTACAGCATGAGAGGATCCATGAATAGTAGGACTAGGTTCATTCATACACGGAAAATCATTCCTAGGTAGTTCGCCTTTACTAAGTTTTTCTACAAGCTCCTGCACGGCATCGGGAATGAATTAGTCAGACAATATGCTTACAATAAACTTCACATGGCAGTCCAACATGTATTACCACTAGTATTCATCACCAGACACCTTATAATGCATACACAAACCTAACCGTAAAGTGAAAAGTGAAAATTTTATGGGCAAAATAGTTTGCTATCAACTTGATTGAAATTTTTAATTTAAGCTACCCGAGCATGGCAGGGTCAGGTCCTTATTTTTTGCAAACTTTAATCATAATTATGAGAAAATAAATCAACCAATTATGGCCCTGAATACATATACTCTTCATATTGTTATTGAAATTTAAACCAATTCATAATACTAGTCTGAGATAAGTACATTTGAAATCCATTCTAACAAGCAGGTTGCTATAAGAATTCATGGAATTCTGAAGCTTATTAAGTAAGCAGTATAAACTGGCTGAGGCAAGTCATCGAGTTACCACAATGATGGTCCATTCTACCAATAGAAGGCTCAAACGAGAGATAGGTTCTTATAATTGTTTTATTAATTAGCTTGTTCGCAGAAAACAGTGGCATTCATAAATTGTAATTTTACCTCTATAACTGGGTAAAAACGTGATAATTGCCATGTTACTTCTTCACCAGCTCTATCTTTTCGGGCAGCATGCTTCTTCTGCAAACAAGGAAACACGAAAATTACCTTCATATGATATGCATGGATACTAAAGCACAACCACTTTTGTATTCACTACCTTGTGGACATCAAACTTAAGAGAAAATGGTGCAAGTGAGCTCTTTTTGGGATCTGAAGATGATTCTAGCAATCTCATATTATAAACAGCAGTCGCATCATCTGGTGGTAGTTTAGCCAGCTGCATTTTGTGTAACATGATATTAGTTTTCATATTAAAGCTTTACCAAATTTCTTAATAGCTTCAGCCACAAGAACCACTTCAAGGAACACATAGACTTAAAAACATACAGCTGCTTGTATATAACAAAATAAAATAAAGAATAAAATAAGAGTGAGCGGCAAGAATCTGACAATTAAACAAAATACAAAGTCAAGTCCAGAAATTTTTATACGCCCTCCGATCTGCGGTAGTTGAGTCATTTCATTTTCTGCACTCGTTTTAGAAAAATGATAGTAATAAATATTTAAAGTGGAGAAAAAGTAATCTTATCTACATTATTCTATCTCTTACTTTACTCTCTTTCCATTTTAACTATTATTATCATTTTTCCAAAATGAGTGCAAAAAATGAAATGACTCAACTACCGCGGAACGGAGGGAGGAGTATCTTATGCTAAAGGGAGGATTTGAAGCAGCACTAATTCAGACTTCATAATGTTTTTCAACAGTTGAAACAAGGTGACCTAAAAGTAGGTCTCTCAAAGTAACAGCATGAGTTTTTCGAGAGTAATTCTTGATGATGTGAATATTGAGAAAGTATAGATAATTTTTGAGACAGTAGTTGTTTCTATAGTTGTATCATGATTCTAGGTTCCTTATCAGAAAATTATTTAAGGCTAAGGCATTACATTTATCAAGGTTATATATTAAAGGTAAACTTTTTAGCCATTTTTGGCTGAAGGTCTTAAAGATCCTTATTAAGAAACATCAAATAATCATCTTTGGTTGGGAAGGCGAACTATGTTGTCAAGGCATGTCCCTGGGATTTTAGGGTCACCAAACTTCTTTTTTCATGTCAAGAAAATGTATGTTTACGTAAAACATGCAATATTTCTCATGCAAATATGAACACACCGGTGATCCAAATTGTGTAAACATGCAAGTGATTCATGAACATAAATTCGATAGAAGATGTTACCCGTGTAACTCAATCATGTGAAAATAAACTTAATATGTGCAAGTGTTTTTTGATGAATACAATTTAGAAAAGATGAAGAATATTACACGAAAGAATATAAACCACTGGACTGTGATACCATCTGCTGCAGCTAAGAATCTAAGATTAACAAGTAAGAGTTCACATCCACAAGGCTATTAAGGCACATGTCACAGCCCCTGGACTGTTGAAACGAAAATTCAAACTTAGCACTAACCTCCATTAGTTTTGAGATTTTATCATCATCAAACTTCTCAGGATATACAGCAGCATAAATCATCAATAATCGCAATTTATATTCACGCGATACATCCTGCAACAATTGACCAATATAAATTACATCCGTCAACAACAGATAAGGTTCACATTTTCAGCAGAAAGTAAAAAAATGCAACTCACCTCTTTTGTTCTAAGAAAATTAATAATATCCTTGGTTCCTGCATCTCCAAAAACAAGATCCTGCTCTAGTTGACCAACATCTTTAAGCCCAGATTCCCTGATAATTTTGTTAATTTTTCCTGCAATCTGAAGAAACATACAAAACTAGTCAACCCAGAAACAAAAACAGAAGTATTTTGATTTAATCCAGAAACAAAAATAGAACTATACAAGTAATTTTTCTGTAACTTATTTGCTTCTCAAAGAATCGGATTACTTATTTTCTTTGTCAAGCTTCAAAATGCAATCAAAACGACCAAACATATGCCATTTAGCTTTAACCAGTACTCATTAGCTTGAGTGACGATGACAGAAGATGATAAAATATATATATCACAACTATCTTTCAAGATAAGATCTTAGGAGATGGTCAGACACCTCTCATGTGACAACTTGGTCAAGTAAAAGCATTAAAAAGTATCTGCCAGGAATACATTGTGACTCACATCAACATGGAGGGAGAGCTTTTCAATTTGTTCACTATATTGAGGCAAAGCTTGAACCATCTTTTGCAAGTCCCGAGTAGACAATTCACCACCAGATCTGCATATTTAACTCGCATAATAGATATACATAATACTACGGCAGGACATATATATATTTTTATATCATTACTACAATACAGAAGAATGAAAAAGTAAGACAATAACTTTTAGGATTATTAAGGTTGTTAGGTAAATGTAAATATAGCCACATAACTGAATGTGTACACTAGGAAACTAAGCCCCTACAAATGACATTTTGTTAAGACTTCGGCATTCCAAATTTATAATCATAACATTTTCACATGTTCTATACTTGGATAGTTCAAAGTCTCAGAGCAGTGCTATGTCCTGTCCTGCTACACATTGGCACAACTTTAAGTGGTAACATGACAAACTCATACAACAGCACATAACTTTAAATAGGAAAAATAATGATATGCAAAACCCTCAGCTCTTTAACTCAACTCACGAACTCCAAGACAATTTTAATCCACATTCAAATCATAAGGAAAGAGAAGGGGGGGGGGTACAAGGAGACCTAGGCTAAAAGTTCCAGTTGACATAAGACAACATCATTGAAAGCCATGTAATGTTTAAGCGAATCCTAGCTAATCAACTGAAAAATAGCAATAGTCTTAGATATTCACATTGAAATAGCTACCCAGACCCAAGTATAGCCATATATCTTTACAACATCAAAAAGATAAATCCAGAAACAGGCAGCAGAAAAATAGATGTAGGATAAAAGTCCCTAGTAAAGTAGTAAGATATCTAATATATTTAATGATAAGTTGACAGATTAAATATCTAACTCCCCAACAAGTTAATTGTCTGTGATCTATGACTATTTCAAATTAAAAGTTGGCATTGGTTCGATGGACCAAATTTTTCAGAAAGCAGCCGAAATATATATTGACCAACCTTGAACCATGAATTTGTGCAGCCTTATTTTTAGACACGAAGTTTGTCATTTTCTCATGCAGCCGCTCACTTGCCTGATAATTGATAAAAGTACATATAGCAAGTGAGACAAATCTCTGCAAAACTTATCATTAAATATATAGGAGGATTATCCATACATACATCAGCTATGTGTGCATGTCGGAGCTCTAACCAGATAGGGTCATGATCCTCCAAAAGAACCTCCTTCTTCTCAGGGCGACCACCTGTCTTGCTTGGAACCTGATCAATATGATTACTTAACATGGCTGAGGAACTTCCGAATTTTAATATAACAGACTGGTAAGACCTCAGAAACACTACCTCATGGATGTATTTATTTCCATCCATATTTAGTAAATCATGGCACATGGCATCATATGTCCATTCATGTATAATAGGAGCAATCTGAACAGAATCATAATCATGTCATACATGAAAACTGGAACTCGGGAGTATTTGAGATATTGGGGAAATAAATAGATAGCTACAAACCTGGTCTATTGATCTATCTAAGATGAGCAGCTCGCATGTCTCTAACTGGGGAAAGTTAGGAAGATTGGCTTTATATTTCATCAGATTATTCCAAACAGAAGCAGCAAGCTTTGTCGGAATTAGATCACGAAAAGTGATCATTGTATTAGGGTCGAGGGATTTAGCAGCACGGTAACGCACATATGGAAACTCCTGTCACATCACAATATAATAGAGGTCTTCACTCTGAAATTGGTAATGAAGTGGGCCAATATTTAGGTTTCAGATGACGTACCCTCAAAGAAGCAAATACTGTAGCTATTCGTGACCCCATCACATTCAAACATGCATCACCTCTGCGAGAGCTTTCTTCATCCCCAAAAATATCCTCAACGGCTCTCTCATTGTCAGTGATGAAACCCTGATATAGCGTGACTTATTTTACAAGAACTAACACAAAAGTATAAATGATTATATACCTGGCTGTCTATAGCGAAATATTCCAAGTTCATCTGTACATTTCAGATTCAAATAAGAATAAATACTAGATCTACCATTCGTAATATGTATGGACACAGAGAGAGAAAAGAGAAGGACGAAAATCGGGTAACCTCTCTTAAGGCACCAATGCGAGGTAAAACACTTCCATCCTTCTTTATTTCGGCAACCAATTCCCGGGAAACAGGTGAACTGAAGAAGACAAATGCCCTAATGCAGAAAAAAATAAATTACATAAAACAGAGAGATGATGAGCCCAATTATTTTTTCTATAGCAATAGACGCAGATAACTCCACAAATGGAATCCATTAAACAGTAGAGGAACGCCTAATGAAATAAAATTGGAACATTTGACATACTTTCTGTACAATGGTGATTTTCCAGACATATCAGACAGGAAGATGACGATGCTGCACCATCAAGAAAATGAAGGATAAGAGCAAGAACTAGAGGCATATAAAGAAAAGAAAACATTAACTAAAAGTTATCTAGAAGAACTTTGTAAGCTGAAACATTAAAAAAAATTAGGAGGGAACTGTATGGATTATGCTAGCAGCCACAACATTTACTGTGTAATTAGCATCAGAAGTCTGAAATTCCAAAGAGCGAGTAATTAACAACCCTCCCCATGCTTGAACTGCAGAGCTTTGGTATACAAAGCACACACAGCATTCAACCACAAAATGCAAACAAATAAAAACACTTGAGTGTTTCCTATCTATATAGCCAAAGTACCAAGGTTTTAAGCCCCCAGACATTTTCCAATGGCCCCGCGAGGCATAAGCCTCGAGGCAGTCTAAAGTGTAAGACCAAGGCAGAAATCATAATACACATGAAAATTATGCCTAATATAATAGAACACGTAAAACTAAAAGTATAGCAAATGTATGAGAAAAACAATAAAACGTATAAGCTCATAACTACTAATGCTTCAAAATCTTAAAAGTTAAATAATTATTAGCCATAATCAAATGTCCACGATGCAGAGAGAAAGAGATTTCTTCCCAGTTCCCTCGTTTTCTTTAGGTTCAGCATTCCGGAACTTCCTTTTTACATTTAATTTGTTTATTGAGGCTGTTTTTAATAGTCCACTACCAATTGAGGCAACAGAAAAGGCCATTCAATTTTCACCCTTCAAAACCAGAAAGAAGAATGCAGGTGTGCCTCAGCGGGTCCGAGGCATCCGCCCATTTCGAACAAGGTGAGGTGCTCAAGAGACCATATAAAGTACATTAGTTATCCAAATTCAACGAGGAAAAAGAGAGCTATTTGTGAAGGGCCAAGCAAGGAATAAAAAGTTTCCTATTCATGTGTCTGCTCAAAAAGTTCTCGATGTAGTTATGATCTTCCGGCTTGGGCAACCTCCAAATAGCCTATGTAAAAACTAAAAAACTCGTTTCATGTGTAAACAACAATGCAGTGCTGATAACTACCACATTGGGCAATAAATATTGGTAAAGGTAGAGCAAAACCTACTAAAATAATATTAGTGGGCAGAAATTAGAAAATGCAACCTCTCAGCTCTTTGTATATAGGTCATATTACAAAAAAAATACAAAAGAATATCACATCTTAGTGGGAAGAATGAAAGGCCTGAAGCTTGTTTAGGATACACAAGATTTTTGCATTTTTACCGCGTCAAGGGGCCTAAGGTTGCATGTCTTATGCACTCAAAAATCAAAATGTCCACCTAGATTTTGTTCTTTACAATTTAGCTAGTTCAAATTGCATGGTGCACCTACAATTTACGATAATTTTCTTAGTTGCTTTCGTTTTTTACCCCAGCAGGTAGCATGATATCTCGCATAAGTCATGACTCATAGTCATAACACTAGATTAAGTTCAGTAACCTAACCCTTCCTGCTTTAATATGCAACACTTATCATATGGTAAAAGATAATGTTATCTAGTACTCCAACATTTATCTTCCAAATATGAGTAACTACTATATCAGACAAGTGGTATTAGAAGGCCGCCAAAGTGCTGCTACTTCCATATCTTTAAAACTACTGCATCTAGAATTCAATACTATCATCAAATAAACAAGATATTATGATGCTGCTCGCTCACAACCGTAACTTTCATACTTGCTATCCTAACTGAAGGCAGCAGAAATGCATTATGATCAGAGGCAAGACAAAATGCAAGAAATTAATAGATTTCTCTGAAATATACTGAAGTATGATCAACGCTACAAAGACGACCACCGCATGCCACAGTGGCATCAAACGGCCTTCTTTTAGATCACCAATTCTATAATTACTGCTAACAAAATCAAGCACTACAAAGCTACAAAATGTCATAAATCTACACGTTAATTATTCGTCACTCAGTAGTATGGATAATAGTTAGAAGAAGAAAATGAAAAATAGGATAGTTGATATATGATGGATAACTTCTGAGTCAGTCAACAGACTTGCTTCATTGGAGTCTTGGTAACATTCATTTAAGGATGATTTAAGTCCGGTAACTATCAGGATGAAGCCAAAACCGAAGTCAGATGATAAAAAAGTGAAATCGCGTACTTTTCTTTGGTTGGTTGGATGAAATATATGGCATCCATGGAGGGCAAAGGTTGCCTTCGTTTGTGTATATCTTCCACCACTGCAACAGTTCAGAGAAATTGTTACTCCTCTGTCTCAAGAATTTATTGCATTCATTTGTATCATAGTGAATCTTTCAAACACTAGATAATCATATGTTACTTTTTGTTCAATAAAAAATACTAAAAGAAGTGAATTGCAATTAGGAATCAATCAAATACATGTTTCTTCTTTCCAGAAAAATGAGGTTAAAGATTACACTAGACATGGAGTCCAGACAAACCAACTGCATGGACCAAAGGACCACTACAAATCCAAAGCGTTTCTATTAGTCTAAGCATGCAGATAATACGTCAGACAGTTTTCATAGCAAGCCATAAAATATGTTCTTATAAATAGGTATTAAATGGACAAACTAGAGAAACTACATAACGGTATAAGGATGGTACAGGCTGACAGGCATGTAAATTATAAAGGGCAAACAACAAAGTAACTCACCAAATAGCTAGCACAAAGAGACATTTAGTACCTGAAATATTTGGTTAGACGATTAAACAGTAAAAAATAAGGATTTGAAGTTGCTTTCATAAGAAGGTAAGTTTCAACAGGTTGTGTTCTGTGACTATCATAATCAATATTTATATTCGCCATCTTTCCAATGAGAGTTTACAAAATAACTGTTCAAATCATTGGCTGAAATAATAGTAGTATTAATGTAGTTGTTGTTGTTAGATTATTAAATTATCAAAGTATCAAATATTGGTCTCGCACTGAGTTTTATACAAGTGTGACATGCATATTATTGAAGCATTTTGCAAGCAACTTACAAGTGCTCACGTTAATAAATCCACTATGAACAGCACCATGTCATGTACAAAGATAAGATCATGGCATAGATGTATGAGAGCAACAAGAAAACAAAAGCGTTGGGTATTTAAAGAAGAAAGATACAATTTCTCTGAAAGATTGGCCTTCTATTTCTTACATGAAACTCCTTCCTCTGTGATATCTGCCATCTTGCACGCGTAAGACATTATTTTAACTGTTATTTTGTCCATAATGAGTACCTACATGTCAATGTATCAGAACATGGAGGTGACAAAACTTGTAGAAAATTAGAGATAAAGGGGCATCACATGATAGATCAAAGTAAAAAAACAAAAAGCAAAAATATGTTTTCTCATCAACAACATGTTATCATAGTTTGTGCCTGATTGTTATTTTCAAATGTCAAACAGGACTTTGTTCTTCTCCTGGTATTATAAATATTTGGCAGAAAACCATTTCCTGCACTAGAGACTAGAGTTAGAGATAATGGTGCAACAGAATTAACACATCTCAAGAGATTGTGTACAAAATAGGATCAATAAAGTTAATGTTTCATCCAATGTGATTGAGGATGAATGCTTTCAGTCGAAAGGGTTTTTGCCAACAAAATTTGACTAGTATCCAAAGATTTAAACTGATATTGAGCACAGACGAGAGAGGTATATGAGGGGGGAAATGTCAGTGAAATAAACAGAAGGCAAAAATCAGTAATACGCTTGTATTGGCTTCAATGCACCTTGTGCCTTCTATTACATACTTTTCTTTGTTCATGTTTGTCCCAGAAAAATAGGATACTTGTATTTTTGTCACATATGACATATTGGTAAAAAAATGTCTATTTAATCTGTCAAATGATTCCCTTAAATGGAGCGCGCGGTACTTGCACAGATACATATCGAAATAATTTCACAAGATTATGTGATTTCTATAATTAAAAAACTTGAGGCCTTAGGCAATATACATCTATGCAAGATATAAGGGATTGATGGAGAACAGAAGAAGAGAAGTCCTAGCAATTCCCCAACCCAACTACCCACACCTAAAATTTAATCAATTTTTTTAATATAAAAGAAATATATTTTCTTTTCTACCTTCCAACTCGACTTTGAGTCCCCTGTTTTGGCTGATCGGAGCATTTCATATAACAATCCTGTAAATGGCATAGCAGAAATTAGCAATTTTAGAGAACCTACAGAGGTAAAATATATATATATATATATATATATAAATGCAATCCTTAAAAAATAACCACCACTAAGAAAGATTTGCAGAGAAGAAACTACGACCCACACCATGGCATCAGCAAGCACAACACCAGTCACAAGAAACTGATAAAGGAGATTAGAAAATTGACTGTTGGACCAGATATTATGAACTACAAAATAGTCTAAACTACTTTATTCAGTTAATGTGTACCAGTTCTAAGAAAACTGATATAGACTGAAGCTCAATGATAGTCATCAATGTATGCATCAATAGATGTTAGATCTATTGGAAGATTGAATTCCAAGTTTCCAACCTTATTGGTTGTTTTAACAGGAAATTTTAGCAATCAACTGTTTCTAAAAGTAGATAGTAGAAATAAATTGATACAGACTGGAGCTTCAGAAGCTTTTTAACTTCTGGTGCTTAATGATATTCTTTAACCAATGCATCAACAGACATGCAAAAAGAAATGGTGCTTGAATTGGCTCTTAAAAGTGGTGCTAAACAGGAATTTTATAGTATCAACAGCTGTTACAAGTAATCAGTAAAAAAATTAAAACAGATTGAAGCTTGGAAGGCATTCAAGTCCTAGTTTCAATTCTAAAATACTATCAACACACACTAAAACCATAGAGCGGCTCAGTTGGCCATTTTACTAGTGGCGTTTAATCAGAATTTGCATAGCAACCCACCAGTTCCTACAAGTGACCAGCACAAAATAAAAAAACTGATTCAGACTGGATTATGAAATATAAGGAATTAAATGTGCTATTGAATAGGTTATTCAGGATTTCTTCCGGAAAGGCCTCCTCTCCTGTCGATACGTTTTTTTTTTCTGAGAAAGGTGCTTTTCTAATATACTCCTACTATGTTATGCTACAGGAAAGATCCTGCTCTACCATGTCAAGTGGTTATTTGGTTTCCATGCCTTCCATAATCAATTTACACTCTTTCTGATCCTAGAAGAGTATTGGACAAAAAATAAAATTTGATGAACTAGAATATATCCTTCTGTGTCAAAAAGTAATGATCTTGAATAATTGGAGATGCTGACATCTAAAAACTATCAATATACTAGAAAACTCTCAAAGTCTCAGTTAATTGTCTAAAGGTGAGACATAACTCTATTATAAAAGTTGTGAACTAATTTTGGACCTGCATTCCTTATCAAGGTATCTTCAATCTTCATGATCAAGAGTATTAAATTTGCTGACAATACAAGAAAGATTGCCAATGATACAGCATAGCTATAGCATATTAGATCCTAACTCATTTGTCAAGCATTACGGTGGTATAAAAGATAATTAACAATAGAGCCGTGCTAAGACTGTTTACGATAAGTATCACAGAGCCATTTCTAGTAGTAACTGAAAACGACCACATATTTTAAAGAAACTGAAAGGAAATTTGGGGCCCTTAACACGCCGACTCAAGTGAACTCCAAGCAGAATTATAAAGCTAATTGTAATATTAGCAATGTTATCAAATAGCGGATATGGCGGCGCCATGGCATGGCGTTCAGTGGTGGAAACGCCATAGCACCATGTCGCTGCCATAGTACCGCCATATCCAACTTTTGACAACATTGCATGTGTACTGTATTTAGGAATGGGGCATTCTGCAAGAAACATGGAGGTTAGAGTTGTATTTTATACTTTATTAATTGTTTAAAGTGTTTTAAATGTTATATTTAATTATTTTCTAATTTCTGAATTATATATAAATATATAAGTATTATTTTATTTATTTAATTATTGACCGCCATATCCGCCATACTAATACGGCATATCCCTGTGGCGGTTTTTAGGCGAACCGCCATAAGCCGCCATACGAGATTGATAACATTGAATATTAGGAATATATCCATCAAGCATTAGCACTGGAAACTTGCCCACAGTTTTCTTCTCGATCTAAATCAGTTTTTAAGCCTCAAATCCAACAAAAATTATCGCCCTCCAAATAATTGAAGTGATGTTACACGATCACTAAATTCAACATCAAACTATACAACTACATTGAGATCAAGTCATACACAAAAACAAATACCACAAAATCAAAGGTACCAATACAATCACGGAAGGAAAACTGAAAATAATTCCCGAAAGATTTGCTAACAAGCATCAATCTCGAAAGAAGAACCACACTCAACCCAATCACATGCACAAACCAGCTAATTTTAACAAACTCCCCGGAAAATACATACAGGTCGTAGAAAATAGGCACAGCGATACAAAATTGACTCACTATCTCGGCTAATTTGGCGAAAATTCTTGTACTCGCTCCCCAGCAACGACGTATCAGAATCAGACATCGACATGGCGATAGTTTCTAACGGCGAGACTCTTCCTTCTCAGAGAGATCAATCCGAGTCCCGAAATAACGTTGTTGATCCTGATTTCTGGTTGTTGATTGTTGAGAGAGAGAGAGAGAAACAGATGCTTTCATAGGAGGGAAGACAGAAATGGCATTTAATTCGGGTTTTGCGTGGGTTTGACTGTTCGACCCCTATTTGATGAATTTTCTTATATCCGGGTCGGGCGGGTCGCGCTTTTTCTCAATTTCGTGGTTCCTTTATTTTTCATTTTTATAATTTGATCATTTCAACCTACACATTAAAATGGATCAGTGTTGAAGTAATATGAAATAAATATCTACAATTAATGTGGATTTTACGCTAAACTCTTATTTTCTTTTGTTATGCTCCATTTCATTGTTTCAAGGTCAAATTTTGTACTAATATCAACCATTAAGATTGTTTGAAATACTTATTGCATTCAAAATATATGCAAATCACGAGTAAATATACACATTTAAATCAATTATTTTGGTTATGAATTTTTTATAATAAATCCACTTCTCTCTATTGGTCTTCATTAAACCATCACAGTCACTTGGATTGTGTGAGAGAGGATTGTTTTTCATCATGGCAATATGTTTACTTAGAAAATTACAGGGGAGCACATTACGATTATACAAAGGAAAATGTTGGTTTCTCACACAGAAAATGGATTATTAAAATTCAAGACAAACATCCCCTATCCAGAAAACTTCAATATTAATGTACAAAATAATACATCAAATAATGCTTAAATTCCCAACACCGGTATCCTATTAATGTACAAGACTCTATGCAAAATGGAGCAATTTCAAGAATGGTATATTCATAAGCAAGGTTCGATTCGTCGTCATAGCTTTCAGCATAAGTGGTCATGTGCATCGATCACTCATCGATAGATAGATGCACATTCCTGAGAACCTCATTATCAAAATTACCCAGAAAAGGAGTTTCCAAAGCCACAGATGATTCATTTTCATTTGTGGCGACACTGTTTTCATTTGTGACACCAATGTAGTCCCTCATCTCGTCTTTTGATTCATTGTCCACACCACCTCGTTCATTGTTTTGGTTACTTGAACTCTCACCAGCACCATCCCTATTGGTGCCTTGGACATATTCAGGCTGGGCTTCAACACCAACTCGTCTCAGATGTAGCTGTGATTTATCAAGTTAATGCTCGATTAGTTTTGAAAGATGCAATCGCTATGGCCACAGTATAAAATAGTCTCGAAAATCGTGATTTGGAATGGATGGAATAAGCAAAAACTAGTATATACCTGAAGATGAAGATTTACTTCATCTGGCCGTGAAAGAAAAGGAAAATCTCCACCAGACTTGAGATTCGCTAGTCTGGCACCAGGATATCGTTCAATCACTTGATCCTTGAGTTCTTGAGGAACCGCACAAAAATCATTGGTCTTCAACAAAAACAAGAAATAATAATGATTTCAGTCAAAGTAGTCTTTTTTCATGGTGTACACAAGCACAAGTTGATTCGTGATCCGATACAGCGAAAGCTATAAAACTGCAATTTATTGCATCTTATGTTGGATTTTCAGTGTTTGCCAACTCTATGCTGCAGCCACACTGAATCAGCTGGCGTTACAAGCAGCAGAGCTGGGTGACACTCGCTTGGGATGGACACACCGATTGTCATGGACACACAAGTAAATAACAAACTTGGTTCAAATTTTTTATGATACTCTACATTTAAAGAATGCTTGCCTAATTTCATGAATCATTATGAAGGGGAAATATGAAAATACAACTTCTAAAAGCATGTAATTCCAAACAGTAAATATAATACTAATAGGAATGGGATTGGTAAATTTGCTACATCTGTTTAGAAGAGATAAAAAAGAATTGCCTCCTCTTCCGTGTAATAATAGGATTGGGATTGGTAAGATTAGACAAGTTTTCCATCAGAATTTATTTGTTAATAAGATTTCTATGGATAAAGAACCATCTTTGAAAATCAACCACATGCTTGTCCTCATCACTATACACACCAAATGACAGTATACTTACATCCATTATTGTTATAAAAGTATCTGAAAGCCGAAGCGGCCCAACTGATGCTGAATCAACAGTTAAACTCAACCTTGAGGCCAAGTCATCTTTAGAAAGGGTCTCAACCTGCATGGAAGTCAATGTATGCACCTTAGTAAAGAATTTTCTGTTCATATGCCTGGTTGATAAAGATTAAGGCGACCAAATCCTGAATCTTTGGTATTCTTGTTCACATATTCCCTTTATCAAGGTTGGTTGTCCATTAAGATGAAGTGTATTTATTATTCTAGGAATGCCTAGTAACCCAATTACTATTTGATAGCCAATTTTTCAACATAAGTCAAAGGAACTATTTGAGTAAAATTAGTGTGAGGGAGAAAAGGCCAACAAATTATCAAAAAATACATCTATAACATCTGGACATACATAATCATCAAAGAATATGTGCCAAAACAAACACAAACAGAAACTGGCACATACAGTTTTTGCATAAGAAGTCACTACCCCTGTCCCGCATCAACTATCACATTTGTTTTTCTGCACTCGTTTTATAAAAATGATACTTCTTTACATTATTCTCTCTCTTACTTTACTATTTTTCCACTTTAACTATTTATTATCATTTTTACAAAATGAGTGCAAAAAAGTAAATGTGACAGATAATGTGGGACGGAGGTAGTACAAATTAGAGCAACAGTTGAAGCTACAAGTAGAAAGACAATGTGATTTGTCATATTCTTTTAAAAATAATTCACCTGTGCAACAACAAAATCCACTGAATCTGCAATGAAAGGTTCATGAGGACCATCACGGATTCCAGTAAGGACATACCGTTTCAGTAAAAACGAAGGGGCCCAGCCTACACTGTCAAAAATTAATTTTTCCATAAATTATAATAAGGTTACAGACATCAGACAACACATGGAAGATGAAGAAGCATGTGTAGTGACAATGACAATACAGCAGTTTCACCAAGTGGGAGTGCAAATAAAGCAAATTGATAGAAAAGGTATACTCCCTCCGTCCCATAAAAATATGTGCACTTTCCATTTTTGTCCGTCCCACAAAAATATGTGCATTCCATTTTTGGAAAGTTATATCATTTAAATAATGTAGGTCCCACTATCCATTAACTCTAGTTTAACTACCATTCTCCTCCTCTCTCTTACTTTATCATACCATTCTCCTCTTCTCTCTTACTTTACCAATTTTGTCTTAATTCTCGTGCCATACCCAATACCCATATTTTTATGGGATGGAGGGAGTACTAGGCAAAGGTCACAATCTAATTACAGGATTAGCATTTCAACTGACACCTATTAATGTGCCTCATTTGATAAAATGTCAAAACTGGTACTTATTAATATAATGGTTGATAGTATTATCCCCAACCTTACCCCACAGCCAAAAACATTAAAACACCTAATCTAGATTTGTGTAGATAACAATGGTCTTCTAAGGCCCAGATTTTACAGACCCAGTTCAGAATTCAGATAGAAACATAGAAATATTAAGGAGTAATGCAACATAAAACAAAAAAAATATTATAGTATTAGATCTAGGTTGTCTAGCGAAAAGCATCAAAGCATCATTAATGACATACATGGGAGCCCAAGGCATGGCTGCCGAGAAATTACTTGTCTCCAAGAATGTGTTTGAGAGTACCAATGATTTAACTCTCCGTGGACGATGCTGAGCAAAAAGTTGAGCCAGGAACCCTCCAAGAGATGTGCCATACAGATGTATCTGGAGATCAAGAAGAAAACTCTTCCCTCCATGATGAGCGAAAAATAAAGTAGGGAAAGCAAACAAGAAACCAGAGGAGAAATACTCTAGCCAACTACTCATTTAAGTACAAAATGATATTCAACACACAAGTATAGCATAAAATATAGGCTTGCAACCTAAATATAAGTATGACAGAATCTCTGTTCTTTCATCTACATTAACATAAGGATGCGAATGCCCATTGAGTGCAATGTTTAAAGACATCTTACATGATGGACATCAATAACATCCAAAAACTTCTCAAATGCTTGGATCCATTCTTGATTATTCCATACAAGGGGAATATCAACTGATATGACTCGATAATCCTGAGACATTAGAAAATCAAATCAATGGCCTTACCAAGAACAAGTTATTTTAATTTAAGCTAAGTGAAAGAACATCGTAGAAACCATATCAAATGAATATCACCTCCAAATTCCAATAAGTAAATACCCCACAACAGAATTCAAAAGGAGAGGCAACTGCATCAACAATGGGAAAAAACAGGCATAACATCTCTCTGCTCAGAAGTTAAACAGAATAAATGCGGGAATTAAGCTGGAGCTGGGATGGAAAGTTGTGCATTACACAGTTAAATATGCACGTTGATGATGCAGTATACAATCTCTGCAGTACAATAGTACATTACTCCCAACAGTTCATGCATAGAGGTTTTAATCAAGTTCTTAAAACAGGTAACAGAAATAGTCTTCCTCAAACAAAGATAATAGAATAATCTGAATGCATTGTCCAAGATACTTCGACAAACACTGTGTTGACCAAAAAGTATAAAACAGAAGATTTTTATTTATTGTTTGAACTTCTGAATCAAGTGAAGAGAGTGTGCAATAAGTTAGTGAGGATGGAAAAGAATCTAGCATTGGTTCCCCCAGTTTTGTGGGCAGTGGGCACTGTTTGCCAATAGAAATTTTAGTATTTAAGAAACAGTTTTCAGAATGTCAGCTGTCTAATTAGATGCGTTTTCCGAAGGGGGGGGGGAATTAGCTTACGGTATTAATTCTTTCTTCTAGACATTTCGAAAAATAAACATGGAGTGATAGAAACATCTCAAAATAATAGATGTAGAATTAATAATGCAGGTTTAAGTGTTGGATATCCTATTATAGTTGTAGTTTGAAATTGTGTGCTTCAGGAGTGCATTGGAAGACCATCTCACAATTATAGATCTGAACATTGAAGTGTATCTTGGAATAAAATTAGCACAATATTCGTCAACTTGTCTCATCATTTTTGCTAACATTCTCGAAATCACAACTTAAAGACTTGTAAGCTAAGACGATCGAGTAACAAAGAGATATCCAGCCACGGGAGCCCATTGGGCACGGCATGCTTTCTTTACCAAATGGCTCTTGATTCTGACTTTTCTTGCCTACCAAATTCTAATCCATGTTTCTTTTCTTTATGTAGAAAATAAGTGAATAATAAACAGTTAAAGTAAGAGATATTTGTTTGATACAAAGATGGCTTTGAATACAAAGATGGTAAATAGACACCTACATAAGCAGCAAACGCAAATTCAACGGAAATTCTGTGCAGTTCGCATGAAAGAGAAAGCAAATTGGTATCGGGAAGTTTCTGTATGCATAGGACCTTGTGAAGAGAATACCATTTAACACATAGTTTAAAGTGGATATTATAATGAAAGTCAAGCGCCTGCGTCACACTGTATATATATTATGTGACTGGAAGACAGCCAACAAGAGAAAGGTTAACACCAAGCAAATGCTCATAGATGTATAATGTATGAATAAATAATGGATGAAGAATGATTCATAATTTGTAATAAAATCTCATAGGTATGGGGGTCCTTTTATCTAAATAGCACAGATGTGAAGTGCAATGATTAACAATTACTTCATTGCACTGCGGCCACTCATCTTATGTTACAGTTTTCCGAATCCAGCATCCGTTCAATAAAACACTTCAAGTGTTCGCAAGCAAGTAGCAACCATAAACTAGTTTGATGTTTGAGTAATCTGGAGCTCATTACCTTATTTGATAATGACATGATTTGTTTGTAGTACACATCTGCAGTTCCAGCTATACCAGGCAGGCAGATTAAAGGAGGCACGTATTTTGGACCAAAATCGTAATATCTCCATTGCTTTGAGCCAATCTACATTGAAAATTTGAGAAACTATAAATTCTGTTGCCCCAATACAAAGTTCATTCTTCTCATGAATCATGTCAGCTATAAGAAAACCAGAAAATCACAGCATATGCTAGCCTTAATAAGTAACAAGATAGTAGTCCTTCACAGATGCTCATCAGTTATGGAAAATGACACGGTTGAATGTGCCTCCATATCACATATAGGAGCATTTTTCATCATGCTGTATAACTACCCAACATCACTAACGAAATTAGAAAATAAAAAACTGCCAAATAGCGGAAGATTTTTAAGCAAGGTTATCCTATACTTCTTTTGTTAACATTCCAATATCATAAAGATTGTGCTGAATGTGCCCCCCTCCCATAAAACAATAGATCCCGAGAAGAACAACTGCATATGAAGCTTCATCCCAACAGCGCCTTTGTTACTCATTAAGGGTTTTTTCTCTTTGATGGAAAAGGGCACTCTTTTCGCACGTTCTATAGATGGAAAGAGAATTTGGACAGTCCCTTTCTACCTTTTCACTCCAATTCATGATAACGTTATCATGGGGTGTTGATGTGATAATATTTTTCCCATGATTTCAACCTTAGAGAGCATGAGATAAAAATATGGGAACCACCAAAATGTGATAAAATTTGTTCACATTTTCTTATCCCTTCTTTGCTCATGACAAATCCGCACAGAAAGAGAACAACCCTAATTCTATTTAAATATGGACAATACCAATCCTTACTAGCATGTACCTGATTCCATTACATGCAATGTAAATTGAGAAAGACTAAATTGACAAAACGACAATCAAGAAAGCAAAGATCTCAACTTCAATAATAACACGTAAAGAGAACTTCAGACCAGTGATCATGGACGATCCAAAAAATTCAAAACACTACTTCACCACCAAAATTAAGATTAGAACTGAAACCAAAAATTCCCCAATTGAGCAATCAAGCAAATCAGACGGATAAGTGAATACAGTTTCATACTGAATCTATATATATATCCCCAAAAGGAGGAAGGAAACCAGAGCTTACCGGGATTTTGTGTAAAGGAACCTGAGACTTGAAGTAGATGTAGTCGCCGGGCACTGAAAATGAGCCTTTCATTGCCGATATTAACGCATCTAATTTTGTTATTGTATGCGATTGATTCTAAGAGTAATATTGCACCTTTAATTAGCTTGGGATTTGTGATTTTGATGTTTGCTTCTTTTTTTTTCTTGCCTTTGCAAGATTTAGGGAGAGAATTGGTTAATTCCGATTCATTGGGTTTGACGAGGAGCAGAAACAACGAAATGGGCGGTCCACGTGGTGGTGGGGGACCCATCATTGTGCTGGCGCACGCATTGGGAAACCTGAAACATCAAGAATTCAGAAACAACTAAGAGCATCCACAATGGCGGCGAGTGGACCGGCTAGCCGATCCCTAGCGCTTGTCGGTCCGCTCGCCGAACCATTGCAGCAGGCAAGCGCCAAATTGGCGAGAAAAACGGAGAGCCCACGCCGATTCCCGAGCGCTGGCCGATGCGCTGGCCGATCGACTGACAGCCATTGCAGGCTCCCGATCGACGAGCGCATCGGCCAGCGGATTTTTTTTTAAAATTTTCGAAACACTATTGCACCACTTGTTTTAACGAGTATTCTCTCTATCTTAATTTCTGTACAAGAGCAACAACGCGAAATGGAGCACAACAACGAGCCTACTCCAGGGACGAGCGGGTCTCAAACTCTCACGGTACCCGTGGGAGGTGGATGGGGTCCGATGGCCGGGTACTACAACATGTACCCTTGGCAGCAGATGATGCCGGGATGGCATCCGAGGGTGGTATGCCGGGATGGCAGGGGATGCCGGGGGGGCCGGCGATGTAGGGCGGGCCGGCGATGCCGGGCGGGCAGGGGGTACGAGGGATGCAACCCGGGATGCAGGGGAGGGCGGGGGGGACAACGTCTATCGCCCCGGTTTTGATTTTGTGACTGCTTCTTCGCACACATCGACCCCATCGGAGACGCAGTTCACTGGGTGTGATACTTTCTCCTTAGAGGAGTTGGAGATAGATCTCGGGGATGCGGACACCCCCATTCAAACGGTGGGAGTAGGGCGAGGCCGGGACGCGCCAAAGAAGAAGGGGAAGGGCAAGAGGGTGGTCGGTGAGTCGTCGCAGCCGGCTGATGACGACAGTCTGGCACGGAGGAAGTGGACGGACGCGGAAAACGTCGCGCTGTCCAAGGCGTAGGTGAGTGTTTTCGATGATCCCCTCGCCCCGAACAATCAGAGGATCGTCAACTTGTGGGCTAAAATAGCAGCAGCCTACAAGGCATTTTGCCCGGAGGGGAGGCCACGCAGCGGGGAGGAGTGCCCGGAATGGGTGGGACCGAATCAGGGCTGGGGTTTCCCGATTTTCGGGCTTGTACACCAACGCCCTCCGCATGCAGACCAGTGGCCAAACTGAGGACGAGTGCAGGAGGACAGCGGAGAAAGCCTTCCCCGTGCCCGGGCTTTATAAGGAGTTCACCTACTGGAACTGCTATAAGGTGCTGATGGACTCCGAGAAGTTTCGGGCAGGTGTCGATGCTGGCTGGCCAAAGAAGCAGCGCCTGAACTATACTGGTGATTACAGCGGCGGTTCCCACGACCTCCCCGAGGATGTACAGGAGTTCCCATCCCCTCCCGCGTTTGCTCGCCGCACTCACCTGGTTGGTCAAAGGCGGGCGCAACGGGCTCGCCAGGCCTCCCAGGAGGTCCAGTCGGCATCCCCCCTGTTGGCGGGTCGACAGTCGAGCTCCTCTTCTTCGCGCATCAACAAACGCGAGCTCAGATGTACAAGATCTTAGCTGAATGGAGGGCGGCAACTGACCCCGAGGAGAAGAGTTTTCTTCACGCAATGCTCGTAAGTATGCGGGCTGATTTGAATCCCGCCGCGGCACAGGTGGGGGCTCAGACGCGGGCTCAGATGCCGCAGATTTGGGGGTCCCGGATAGCGGCGGCGGCGGCGGCGAGGAGTGAGGCGGAGGCGGGGGGCTCGTGTGTGGCGGAGGAGTTTTTTTTAATTAATGTACTTTTTTTTAATTAATGTACTTTTTAAAATTTCAATATTATTATTGAGTTTTCCCGTATTTGAGTCGTAAATTTAATTCCGTATTTTGTGTAATTGTTAATTATTTATTTTTATAATTTTGTTTATTGTGGCTAGGCTATGGTTGGCCTATTACTTGTCCAGTTGCTTATCCTGATGATGTGGTAGGAGGAGTTTTTAGTGATGCTGATGTACCATGAGAAGTTTGTGGCTAGGCTATGACTGAGCTATGACGGAGCTATTTCTTTTGGAGATGCTCTAAACTTAATCACTGAGAGGTCCGAGCAAAAAAAATCTTAAACATTGTACACAAAAATGGAATATAATGAGTTAGAATGAGAATTTTATGTAATTGAAATATTAAATTCTTTCACTAATTCAATTTCAAATTCTAGGTAAAATAAAGTATGAAATTGAATTTGAAATTTTTTTGCAAACACTATATTTACGTATTTACCAACATTTGTAATTTTAGTATACATGTCTAAGAATGAATAATATGATACATACATTATGTAAGCTTCTTACGTTAGCATCACTATCGCTTGACATACATTTAGCGTTATCTAGTTTGATTCTAATACATTAAAAATATTATTGAAAATTTTAATTTTATAAAATTCATAAAAATCAAAGCTTGATTTATCATTTGATTAATTTATTTGAAATTGTAGAGAAAATGTGCAAATTGAACTTTGATTTTTATGAATTTTATGAAACTAAAAATTTCAATAACATTTTTTAATATATTTGAATCAAACTAGTATATAAATCGAAACCAAAAATACTAAACGTGTGTCAAACGAGAGTGACGATCAAATAAGGAGTTCACATAACAGATATCGCATATCATTCCCATGGATAAGTATTTAAATTTAAAGCACTTATATTGTTCATTGTTCATTTATATCGTCGTATATAGGGTTGCGTTAGTGTGCTAACTAATTTACAGTAATAACTAATAACTTTCAATTATGTGTATTAAAATTATCAACACAAAGATATAATTATATCAATACAACATGTAAATTTAAATATCAACACAAAGACATAAGTTTATCAACACACGAAGATTAATAAATTTATGTCTTTGTGTTGATATTTTTAACATACAAAATTGATATTTAGTTATTAGTTATTACTATAAAAAGTTAGTATTTGATCACACCTCGTCATACATATGTGCAAGTACTTAAATTTGAAGCACATACATTGTTCAAATTTATAACTCCATCGGTCTCTAAAATTAGGAAAGAGAAAATAAAAAAATTGTTAAAATATTAGAACATCTCCAATCATTTATATTAAACTCAAAACCATTTTAATATAAATGTCTCATCAAATAATGATTTTACTCTAACCATTTATACTAACCTCAAAATTAAAAGAATACATGTCTTTTTTATTCATAATTTTAAAAAAACTAGAATACATGTCTTTTTTATTCATAATTTTTTTAAAAAAAACTAATTTATTTGAGTGTAAACCTAAAAATATGTATTTTTTTTAATTCAAAAACCAAAAATAAACTTAGTTTTGGAGTATCACTGGAACTTATTGCCTTCTCTATTTTAAATTTTAGTGTACCATTATATATAATTTTAGTTAGAAGTCAAATCCAAATCATTAATTGTGCTTAGCTATATTTAATAGCTAGGAGAGAGAAAATGGAAAAAAAGTATTAGTTAGAAGTGAAATCCGTATCATTAATATTGTTTAGTTATGTTTAATTGAAGAGTATGAGTTATAATTAAATAATGTCTAAAAATATTTTATTGTAAAAAATTTCCAAAAATAAAACTAGACTAATTTTGAACAACAATCCAAAATGAAAAAGTATAAAATATTTTTAAAAATAGTGGAGGCATCTTGCATTCTTTTGAATTGTGTCCATCTTTTTTACCAAATTAATTTTTAACATTTTAAATTTAAAAAAATTTAAAATTTAATCTTATTATACATTTCACCACCGAGTACCAAGTAAAGTTGTCAATTGTCATTACTCCAAAATTGATTATACTTTTCACCACTGAGTACTTAGTAAAGTTGTTAATTGTTCTCACTCCAAAATACGGTTGATTATACTGCTTCCTTACCAAAAATGTGCACCTGAAAAGTACCAATTTGTCTCATAATAGATGTCTCACTTTCTTTTTTAATTTATCCCATAAAAAATATTATATTTTCTTTTTCGAAAAAAATTCTCTTATAACTATATAATCTTCTCTCTCAACTTAACATAAAAAAAAACATCTACCAAAATCTCGTGTCATTATCCAAGTGTGTCGTGTATTATGAGACGGAGGGAGTATCAAGCAAGCCTTGAATGTGCTAATGCGAATAGAAGAACTGCAGATACCGATCCACAAAACTAGTTAAATTTCCCACGGATATTGGAGAGACAGTTCGAGGAATTTCACAGCCAAATTCACCAGAACGGATATTGGAGAGACAGTTTGAGGAATTTCACAGCCAAATTCACCAGAGTAATAACAAAAGATCTCGCAGCAAACTCTCTTCACCACCTTAATTCCACCACTGAAAATCTTCTACTTCATGATACCTTTACACATTAGGGGGTGGCCAGAGTTTTTCGAATAATTCTTCAACCCGCGTAGATTGGCTAGCATACCCATCCATTCCTGCTGTTAGAAGCCCCATCGCTGCAGGCCCCAAAGCAGAGGCAAAGCTATTCTCGTCCCAGTTGACAAGCTGAAAATTGATTTGTCATTTGATCACGATTAGGTTAATCTTCAGGTACAGAAAAAGCTCCCAATAAAAAGGAATTTTCAAAGGGTAGGAAACATATGTACAAGGCCAGAATATATGAAATACAGTAACTAATTATAACAGCATTATTTTTACCACTGGAAAGCTCTGAAATTTGTGTTAACTGTGCGTTGAATAGAGCAATAAGAATGAGTGCGAGGATCTAAAGCTCATTCCGTCAAAAGATAGTCACAGATTGATCCCATGCATTTCCAGGCCATGTTATAATTTCAATTCTTGTTTGATGGTTCCATGACCATTTATTCCACTAAATATATACCAACATAAACCATTTATTCCAATTCTTGTTTGATGGTTCCATGACCAGATCTAGAGGATAGTCTAAAGAAATACTCCTACATTTGACCAGATTCTGCAGGGGGGAGGCAGAGGAACAATTTTAAATTTAGTCAAGAATGTCCTCTAGATACATTTTTATTATGAAGGGAGAGATGAAGCTTTTTAACGTCTAAAAACAAGGATATACCCCATGACAATTGTAAAATTCACACATGAGCAAAGATGGAACAAGGTTTGCCTAAAGAATTGGAACTCATGTAGGGTAAAATGCATTCAGGGTTCAAGTCTTTTTAACATTTAATCATAGCACTCAAAGTAAACGCCCCCTTTGAGTTTCAAGGTTCAAGTCTTTTCTTATAGTTGTATCTCTATCTATAGTATAACAGAATTAGAGCAAGCAAACCTCTTCATTGCTAAAATTATAGGAGGCTGCAGTTTGTGGAGATAGCCTCCTTATAAGAGAATATTTCTCATCAGGAGGTGTCACTGATTCCTTGAGAACCTGCAATATCTTCAATGGGCAGATAATGTAATCAACCCTGCAAAAGAGAAATCGTCATATACAACTATTTGATAACTACAGTCTACAAGCTCGTGACAGGAATATTACCCTAATAGATTAAACACGTCCTGCTTATTACGAATTGCGGCTGCCATCAATTTCGACTTGTGTCCATATTTATGAATATAATTATAGGTCTTTGTAACCTGAAATCATGATAGTACCTATAAAAGTTCGACCTTTCCCTTCTCATATTAAATAAATGCAACAATGAACTAAGAATAAGTAGAAGTTATAGACAGCAAATCAGCAATCATGAGATGATAAGACTATGAACAGCACGATTCTTAATTTCACCAAAAGATTACCAAACTATTAACCTTTTAACAGAAATGTTTCAATATATACAGAATTGTAATTATATTCTCCAACTATAAACATTTTGAACAAAAATATCACTATTTCTAACAGAAAACTCAAACTCTGTTTAATTAAATGATATTACAAGTTACAAAAATGGAACTTGTGACCAGATGTGGAATAACTTAATTGATTAGGAAAAACTGGCAGCAAATTCAGAAAATTCAAGATAGTCTAGTTGGTATAGGTTTTGCAACAGGAAAAACTGACCAAAGTCAACCCAGGATCTTCTCCTTTATTGAGAGCAGCATCTACTTCAGAATCACCAGTATGGTTACGGGCCCAGTCCTAATAAAGAACATAGTCGCTTATTCAACCATAGTAAATAAATTACAATTGAGCACAAATTAATTCGAGAATGAATTACCCTAAGGCGACCGACAAAAATTTGAATGATGGAAGCTCCAGCTTGAGCTGCAGCAGCAGCCTGGCAAAAACTGTTGATACACATTAAATGCGGTTGTAAGATATTTTACAAGAAAGAGGCATGCTGTTGTAAGTGGAGAATGCGGGCACATAATATATATGGAGTTCAACAGGACCCATAATTTCTGTTGTATGTGTCACTTCATAATCATCATTGTCATTTTAGGAGGGAGGCCATAGTCATTGCTTGCGGACATGAGCCATTTTGTGTGGCTGCCTGATATTGAAGAGATCAAATGTTTGAATTCAAGTTATATATTGACCAGCAAATCCATATTCCCCAACCCCCTTGCTACAAGGTGAGCCTCAGTTTTCTGAGTCCATATTGTTAAAGGACTCCACGGTCAGTTCCCTCCAATTTCGATGAGGGAAGCCACATCCACTCTTCCCATCCTTTAAGACGCAGGGGGCTCGGCGAGAGAGGGGCAATGCTTGAAGGAGTAGGGGCCTTTGTAGGGAGAGGAGAAACCACAACATCTAGAGGAGTAGAAGCCACCAAAGCAAATCTATAACAAGAGAAGCAGGCAGCAGCATCAAGGAAATAGAAGGAAGCTGGGGCATGGCTGATTTAGATGCATTCTGGCTACAAGGAACAAGAGAGGCTAATGTGCTGGTGTAGCCGTTAGGCAGCAGTCCTTTCTGGAGAAACATAGAAATAGCAACTCCTCGATGGGATTGAGTACGGCTAATAGGCGATCAAATAAGAACTTGTACATACGACTGCCCCTGCTAAAAGAAATAAGATACCAGCAGAAACTATATATAGAGACCCCTCCCCAGTTGTATAATTTTATTATTGACTTAATTCTTAAGTGGTTACTGGTTACTAAAAAATCCACAGAAGCCTTAATCGACACTCAACCTTATACTTTTAGTACAAGTAGAAGAAAATAAATTCAAAAAAATTAAAAATAAAACGGGTAACTTTTGAATCACATACAATATTATGAATTTGAAAGTTTAATCATAAAAAAAAATGAATAGAGATCTAAAAATTCCAAATTTAGCATCATCAGGCGACTTCACCTACGTAGTACTGGTCTTTGGCATGGAAAGATGATGGACTTTAATCAAATATGTTACTTTCGATTTACTGTCAAGTGGCTCTCATGCCATTCAATGTAGGGGTTGTCCTTGAGGGGCACATGTTTTAGGTACTACCTAGAGAAAACAGAAATCAGTCATCAGGTTTGGCAGTCCTTGAGGTCCTTAGGAATGAGTTAACCATAGAAATGAGTTAACATTGCTTATGTGTCTTGGTTTTCTTCAAAACGGCTGATGTGATAGAGTACTTTGCTTTTAAGGGCCAAAGTTGCTTTAATATGAGTTTTCACTCAGGGACAACAAACATTTGAGGTGGGGTATGGTTGTTCACCTGACTATCCTTCATTTTTTTCCTGGGGAAATTTGAGTTAAAACTCCCACCTGTGATCACTTATAAAGGACAAAATCTTGAAACATTCATTTGTTGGCTGCCAACATTCACTGTTGGAATATCCAATTTCAATATGAGGTAAGGTTTTTATGAAATAACACCCCAGAAGATAAGTCACATTTTCAGCAGATAAATACCAAGCTTGTTCCTAGTACTTTTGTCCTTTTAAGGTTATTGGCAGAGTGAGTGCTGTAGCTTATCGGTTTCAGTTACCTGTGTAGACTCATCTTCGTCTAATTTTACATTTTTACCACGTCTCCCAGTTGAAGGTACTGGATGAGAATAATGGGGTCCGCTGTATTCGTCGTCATCAGATTTGCTGGTAAAAGAGTCAGTGTGTGTTATGTAGACAAAAGCTTCGTGGGAGGATGAACGTGTGGTCCAAGTCTTTATTAAGCTGTGGGATTGAGAAGTTGATAGGGCTACTTCGTTGGAAGTTTTAAGGCCACTTTCCACATTTCTATCTTAAGAGTAAAGTTGTTTCGCGCATAAGGATGGTGTAGATAATGATCTGTCAATCCTAGTTTATCATTGACATCGTAGTGCAGAATATAATCAGCATGTGTAGTACATTGTTTAACACAGCAAGAGGACGATGTAGTATCTAATTTTGGTGTTTCAATTACCTCAAGTGCCTCTTGGGCCAGTCATATGATGGGATGTTATCAATGCATGTTGCTATTAGATAGGCAGAAGTTATAAATTAGGGTAGTGCTTCGATTAATCTTGTAATCAGTACAGTTGCTAGGGAGAATGTACAAGGGGTTTTCGAGGTTTCCTTTCTTATTTGATACTCCTAATAAACTACTCGTCCATCACTAGAACTTTTAAGGTGTCCATAGTTTATTTTCTCTAGAATCTTTTAAATGCAATAGTTTCAAAGTTATGTAGCGATATGCTCAATACCTGTAGACAAAAGTCACATGTGTTTGAATGCCTTCCAACTCCAATATCCTTGATGCTTCAATTCCCTAGAAAGGCATAAAAGCAAAGTGATAAAACAGGTAGAGATGATAAGAAAATATAACTCAATTTTAGTTCGACTATTCAGCTGTTCTAAGAAGTGAAACCCGTATATTAAAGTTGGAAACACTAACTTGCCAAGTCGCAGGAATTTTGAACAACAAACGCTCGGAAGATACACCAATCTTGTTATATAATTTTGAAAGTTCATGTACCTGAAAAAGCAAATTCAAACTGTTGATCAACGAACCTTCTGGTAAGATCATGTATGCAAATAAAAGAAGGTTTATGAGATTATATATTTAGGCAACAGTAAATAAAGTGCTATATTATACTATGCAACAGTAAATAAAGTGCTATTAAACTACTATTATATGGTTGAGCTACATTTTAGCTTAGCAAGTAGAGAAGCAGAAGACATAAGAGTAAAATGAATATTCAATCAAATGTAACCTTTTGAACAATGGCTTGAGTGTCATATGCAAGACGAGCATCAACTTCAGTAGAAACGCGACCAGGCACAAGCTTTGCAAGATCACCTCCAACATTCACCAAAGCCTATTATAACACAACAATGACTAAATACACACCCAAATAATGCATGCAGTAACATGTTCATAACCTCATACAAAATTCACGCTATTAACTGCATGTGCAATTTACAGGACCTACCTTGTTGACGAAGCAACATACTCGATCATCAGATTTTTCAAAGGCATAACACTCTGAATCAGCCAATGCAGTGTCAACAGCACTCTATAAAATGAAAGCAAAAAAAAAAATTGAATTTCACCTATGTTAGCAATGAGAGTTTAAGTGTTTCTTAGTCTTAGAATTCATATGATTCTCAAATAAAATAACATATAATAAAACATAAAAGGAATTTAAAAGTATGAGCATCCTTTACTAAAATGTACCATAACACATTCGTTATCTCCTTCCTTATGTTCTCACATATTATAGGGTAAAGTGACCCTTTTTGCTAGGGTACAACTTACAAGTAAGTGACTCAAGTTTATTTTAGGTACAAATATACACGTAATGCTACTCATCCCTAACCCTAGCCAAATCCACTGTTAACTCTTTGAGTTTTCTTTTATGATTATATAGTGGTGGGAAAAGAGCTACTATCTTTTATATGGAGTACTTAAATGTAAAGAGTCTTTAAATGGGAGCTGATACAGGAACTGGTTTACCAAATGGACAGTCTTAAAATGGGAGCTGATACAGAATGGATACTCGACGTGATTGCAACGAGGAATCGAGGATACAAGGAGATAGCTGAAGTCCTCACTGAAAATTAAATTTAGTAAAGCAAGATTGTTACGGAAGCAAGGTTTCCGCCAGTGGACTTGTACCTAATTCTTAGTTCAAATTCAAACTAGAAGAGTTTATATCTACCTATATAACCTGAAAAAGTTAAGTAATGGGCAAAGTAATAAAAAGTAAGTTTATCACTTTACTGAAATAAAATCTGGATAATTACCCTGAATTTAGTATCGGGAAGGCTACAAATACCCAGGAGTAAAGAGGAACTAACAGTGGCAGCGGTAGGAGGAAACCTGTAGAATTTAAGATATACTCGGTAAATTAGGAACACTATAACAAAAAAGAAACACCACATACACACATTACACGTAAACATAAATGTAAAATCGAGATTTGTGTAGCTATTCATTTCACGATGTTGAAACCCCCACCTCTCGAAATCATCAAAAACGACCGTGTCCGGAACAATCTCGCTGTAACTCGTAACGGCATCCAATTCGGTGCTCAAACCTAATTCCAAGACCGAAATCCACTAATAAAATGTAACAAAAATAGAAAGAAAAAATCAAAACAGATAAGTAAACAAAAAATGCACCGGTGTCGAGCGACGAAGAGAAGTTAGCAGCAGCTCGAATCGAAGGGTAAAACCGCCGAGGCTTGAAAACGACAGCCGAATCCACGGAGCGAGCAGGAATCCGCAGTCTCTTCACCTGCCGGGAACATTACACATACATACACACACACATATCAATCGCCACCAGATAATTAACACGTACAACACAGAGAAAGGTGTGAGTGAGAGTTTGGGATTTGCCTGGAGAGATGAAGTTGGAGAGAGAGTGGAGGATAGCGGAGAATGCAAAGTAGATGACATAATTGAGAGTTGAGAATGGATAATAATGGGAAACGGACTCAGTGTGGTGAATGTATTTGGATAATTATGGATGGAGATAGCGAAGCAAAGTGATTTTAGCATCGTGTGAAAAAAAAATGGAAGAGCTGGTAATTCTGGAGAATATTTGGATAATTTAAATCCAAAATATGATTACGATAAATTGTTATAGGTGGGACCTACTGAAATAAAATTTGCACGTGGATGAACAACCCCTCGTGTTAACTGATTGGCGTTTGATCAGTCCATCTAATTTTGGTACAGTGTTTATTTTATCTTTGGTCAATCGGATTTATTCTTTCAAGTTGTGTTTTCTCAAATTGCAATAGTAAAATTTTCTATTTTTCATTCCAAATTAGTCGATTCATAGTCTTCGTTTGGTTATAAGATTAAAGGATATCGGTAGACTTATATATTTTTTAACGTGCTAATTTGTAGGCACCTTAAAGAGTAGTAGGTAACTTATCCAAAATAGAGATTGATCTCATGACCAATTTGATTAAAAATGGACGAGTAACGTGCTAATGAATACACCATTAAATTTTGTACTCTTTTCTTAGATGTTCCAAGTTAAAATAAACCATTATAGCAAAAAAACAATTTTCATTTGTCTTACTTTATTTCTTTTTGTACTCTATCCACTTTACTTTTTATTCTCTTTATTTAAATCATCTCTACAAGCTTAAAGAGTTAAGACGGATTGGGTATTAGATATAAGCAAGTATTCCCTTCGTCTAAGTTGAGTCGTATTCCTTTTTGGGATGTCCCAACTAAGTTAAATCATTTCCTTTTATGACAAAAAACAAAACATTCAATCAATCTTACTTCATTCCACTACCTACTTTAGAGCATCTCCAATGGCGGACGTCCGGTCGGACGTCCGCGACGGGCGACCAGGACGTCCGCCATTGTGGCGTCGAAGGTCGGATACGGACGTCCCGTGAGGACGTCGCGTGTCCTCGGACGTGCGGGCGACGGGCGGGCGGACGTCCGCCACTGTGGACTGGGTCGGACGTCCGGGTCGGACGTCCGGTAATTAATTTTTTTTTAAACTCTATATATACGGCTCGTTGAACTTCATTTCATTCGCACCACTTGTGTTAACAAGTTTCTCTATTCTTTTACTACATATTTCATTTCTACTTAATGGAGAACGATAGGAACTCCCCTGCCACGAGCGAGTCGCAGACTCCGGCGTTTCCCATCGACTTGGAGGGAAACGTTAGCGGAAATGCGACAACAGTTCCGACAATGTCGGAGATGGGTGGAATGGGTGGGATGATGTCCCCTTATATGTACACTTGGATGGGTGGGATGGGTGGTATGATGCCCAGGGCTGCGGGGATGGGGAGCATGACCCCAAATATGATGATGCCGGGGATGATGGCGGGGATGAGGGTGGGGGGCATGACCCCAAATATGATGATGCCGGGGCCGGGGATGGGGGCATGACCCCAGGCCAGTTATCGATATGACTGATACCCCCTCCACTTATGTTCCGGAGACTCAGTTCACCAGCTTGGAAACTTTCTCTTTAGAGGAGTTGGGGCTATCTCCAGTCAGGGAGACTCCAGGCAGGGGGAAGGGACGTGGCAAGGGCAAGGGGAAAGCCCCGAGCTCTTCCTCGCGAACGGTGGCAGAGGAGGAGGATGAGGATGAGACGGGAAAGAGGACGGTATGGAGACCGTGGGAAAATGTCGCGCTTGCGAAGGCTTGGGTTTCAGTAGTCGAGGATCCATATGTCGGTGCCAACCAACATATTGACAGATTGTGGTATCGCATCGCTGAAGCCTACCACACACACAAACCGGCTGGGGCGAAGCGTCGCGTTCCCGAACAGTGTCGGAAACAGTGGGAGCTGTTGAGGCCTAAGCTTAGTCGATTTGCGGGCCTCTACCAAAACAATCTCCGCCAGGCAAGCAGCGTTATGTCCGAGGAGGATGTCCGGAACCGTGCCTTTGCTCAGTACCCCGACAGAGCCTTGAAGTTCAAACAATTCGATCAGTGGGAGGCCTTTCTCGTGGTGAAGGATTCCCCAAAGTTTTGTGGGGGGGTCGAATCGGGCTGGGCGAAGCGGACGAAGATCAACGCTTCTGGTAAATACAGCAGCAGTGTTAGTTCGCACGAGCTCCCAGAAGCCGACGAAGTGTCCCCGCTACCTCAATCAGACTCTCGTCGTCGTCGTCACCCGGTTGGGCAAAAGGCTGCGCAGCGGAGGGCTAGGGGAAGCAGCAGCGGGTCGTTCGAGGTCCAATCGGAGGCCCCTGCTCCCCCAGAAGATATCGACCGACTCGCCCGCGCGCAGTTAACGACTAGCTTGGTCCGGACCATGCATAGGTGGCATAGCACGACAGATCCTGTGTACAAAAGGATGTTGAAGGATGTCATCGATGGATGTCGGCGCGATTTGGGCATGCCACCCATTGGAGATGATGGCGCCGAGATTAGCGGCGGGGGCGGCACGGGCGACGGCGGGGGCGGCAAGGGCGACGGCGGCACGGGCGACGGCGGGGGCGGCACGGGCGACGGCGAGGGCGGCACGGACGACGAGGAGTGAGCCGAGTCAAAAATTTTATTATGTAATTTTTTCTTTTTTATTATGTAATTTTTTTTCTTTTTTTATGTAATTTTTTAATGAAGCATCTGCAATTTTCTCGTATTCCGTGTCAAAATTATAATTCTGTTACGTATATTTGTGAATTTGTGATTTTTTTATTGCGGGAAGTCCTAGTGGGAAAGGGCGATGGGAAGGGCGGATTGTGAAGGGGATGTCCTAGTGACGTGGCAGTGGGATGGGAAGTCCTAGTGACGTGGCAGGAGGTGTTTTTGGGATGTCCTAGTGGATGTCCGAGTGGGACATCCAACCACTGGAGATGCTCTTACTCTCTATTTATCTCTCCTATTTTATTCTTTCTCTCTTACTTTTTAACATAATTTCCTAATCTTTGTCCCTAAAAGTTTTGTATCAACTTCGTTGGGACACTTAAACTCTAATTTTTTAAAAAATAGTGACACACATACATCATAAAATATAGTAATCTTATCACAAATATTGAAGAATAAAGCAATAAGGTCAATTTTGGTTAATTAGAACAATCCATTTGGTATCTAGGCAAACCCCTGTTAGTTTCGGGATATTTTGGGTTCAGGCTAATTGAACTTTTTAAATTTTGGGCTATAACTTTTGGGCTTATTCCACTTTATACTTGGGCTATTAGGTTCGGCCTGCCTGTCCGGACAATTTTTTACAGCCGAATGATCCTATCTTTGTGATTGGATCATTCAAAATATTTACTTTTATACTCCCTTCCGTCCCAAATTTAAGAGTCCTAATTAATTAGGACACGAGTTTTAAGAAATGTAAAGAAAAGTGGATTAAATAAGTCAATGGAAGTATTACTTTTATAATAAAATATGAATGGAATAAATTGATGGAATGTGGGATTACTTAACATTAATGGTAAAAGTGAAATATGACTCTTAAGTTGAGATGGACGGAAATGGCAAAACAAGACCATTAAATTGGTATGGAGGGTGAGTATTCATTTATTCTAACAAAATGTCTCGTTTTCCTTTAATAAAAATATGACTTGAATGGTATCATTGCATCACTTTGACGTAAGCAAAAGTTTAATTTATTTTAATAAAGTGTCATTAATGGAAATAGTTATTCTATCATAGTACTACTATATAACTAATAATTTAAGTTATGTGATAGGGTCACAATGACACTGACAGGGAGTAATCACAATCACTGTCATTAAACTTAGTCCTATATGTGTTGTAATTCTCCGAATTTATCGATGATAGTAACATTGTTCAAAACGTATGTGGCGGAGTGACACGTGGAAGTGATAAGATTAATAATTTGTTAATCAATGATGCATACATAGTATTCTTTTCATAATAATTAGATTAATCTTGACTACACTCACAACTGAAAATAGAAATCGCAATTCGGGATCCAAAGCGGAAATGATATGCCAATATAATTATTAACCCATGAGATAAATAAAAATCACGCAGTGTAGTAGTAGTAGTAGCAACATCCAAACTTATTAATCTCTACCATCAAAACAAAATAAATCATACATAGAAATGGGTATTATATATGTCGATTTCTCCAACTAATAAAAGAAGGTGAAAGCTGAGGCCAGAAGGAGAGCCGGCATCCCCATCTGTGTGAGTGCACCAGCACCGTTCCCGCCGTTGCCACCGGGTGTCGCTATTTAAACACACAGTGTGTAAGTTACATGTCAAACTTACTATAAATAAACAGAGATAAAAAAAAATATTGTACTCTCAAACACCCATAAATGTTTGGAACCATTGCTAAGATGATTTTCAGACCATTATTGTAGAGATTTTCTTACAATATAATGAAAATTGAAAACAAACAAACAGATGCAATTCAATTTGGACAAACTATTAGGTGTATGTTTGAATAGTTGGTCGGCCACGAGGGTCAACATTTAACAGCTCGGAAACAGCGTTAAAATGGTCACTGTAGTGTACTGGTCAAATCTTTGACCTTATAATAGTCTCTCTATTTGATTTGGTAATCGCTGTACTAATTAATTACTAAAAGATTCTTCTTCTTTTTCTTTGTTTAATTCCAAATACACAACACAACCTTTAGATTACCATAGTACTACATAAATTGGGTCATCTTAGAGAGCTTGTAGTAATTCAATATTTAATAATATGTAAACTTCAACTGACAAATGTTACGAATCAACATTAAGGTGATGGCGAAAGCTAGCCTTGTATTTTGAGCTAGTCAGAATTTTTAGGCAGTATTGTTGTGAACAATCATAAATTTAATACCCCAATAAAATAACGAGCATGATTAATTTGTAGTAATATTCATGTGTCATGTGCCATATGTCGTGTGTCTATTAATATTTGCTATCAATTATGTGTAATATTACTAAAAAAAATGTAACATGGGAGAGGGGAGTGTTACATATATTAATGTAACAACGATTGAGTCTGGGGATATAATGAGTTTTTATGTATTTAATTTGACAATTAGTAGAACTACTTAAATTATTTAGTTAAACTTGGGTGAGGGGAGTGTTAGTAATTAGTAAAAGAAGAGGCATAATTTAATTAAGTTACCTGGAGGTGGGAGAGATGAGGAGCCTGGAGCGTCAGCAAGAGCTGTTGACAGAAACCAAATTCAACATGTGTATTAGGTGGCCATTCATATAGACAACATGTGTATTTCTATTTTCCACTGTTTTACTTTTACAATTCAATTTTTTATATTATCAGTAAATATTTAATCCCGAATATTTAACGAGTCGTCAACTCGCTGAGTCACACATACCCTTCTAATGTTCACACCAACAAAATGATTGGCTCTGGATGGAGCAAGCTTAAAAGCAAATAATTATCCAAAAAGTGAGGTTGAGAGAGAGAATTAATGTGCACATACCGTTGCAAGCACTGGTATTGCTAGGGAGGTTGCAATGCTTAGGGAGCTCAAGAGCTTGAGTGATATTAACGGGGAGAACGCCTGGGTTTCTGATCAATCCGCAGAGGCAAGGAAGCTGAGTTGTTATGACAGTTTTCATGGCGTCGCAGCACTCCGCTGAGGGTTTCGTCGAGTTCAAGTACTCCGCGCAGGGCACCAGCTTAGAGGCGCAGTCCGACGACTGCCCCTCCGCCACTCTTCCAGCGGCCAACAGGACCACCACCGTCATCACCGCCGCGATCGTCGAGGACCTAATCGCCATTGAATTGATAGATCCGAAAATTAACCTTTTTTTGGTGGTGGGTTTGGAATTGGGATTGGAGAGTGGGGTTGTTGAGAGTTGAGGACTCGTATCGTATTTATTGAATTTGATAGCGTGTGTATGTGAGAAAATGGGATGTTGAATTAGTAAAAAATAGAATAGAATAGAATAGTATTCCCATGGAAGTAACATTACATATGAAATGGTGTGGAAGGAAGGCGAGTCTAGCATCTAGATCCTTTGTTGTTTTTAATGAATACATTTGACTAATTATTTTCATATTGACTTGTGTTTTCAATTTAGTTGGAAATTTTTAAAATTGCTTTAGTAAGAGATACCATCATTTAATTCTGTATGTTTGGTATGAATTTCCTTTTTAAATATTAAATTTTTGTGTGACTTTCAGAAATATTGATCACACAATATCAATTTAGGCATTAACCAGTACGAATTTTAGCGAGGGGAACATCCATCAAAATAAGACCATTTCCATTTTTAAGTAAAACTAGTCTAATTTCAGTCACAATTTAAGTAAAACACCTTATATATAGATGATAAATTATCCCAATTTAATCTCAGATCATATCCATTTCGTTAGAGGTCTTATCATTTTGGAAGAGTATTATGAAATTAAATACTCCACTATATAACAAATTAAAGCTACCACTTTGTTTCATCTAAAAATATCCATCTATACGAACTAATTTGTAAAAGAAATTATTGGCATGCATAGTAGAAAGATTAGCATTTTATGTCCACTGCTCCACTATATCCATTCCAGCCTAGAAATTCTCCCTTGTCTCCTCTCTTCCTCCTTCGAAAAAGGCCTATAAATACTGTTTTTAGTATTTGCTGTCTTGTTGATCCATTTATCTATCCCAATGTATGAACTTTTACAAATTTGAGATCCACTTAAAACACATTTCTCCTCATGTATCAACCGTTGATGATTCATTAGCATATCTATAAATTGTTATTCATTGATCATCGCTCTGTATCATGCAACAAACACAATCTAAACACACCACATTGCACAACATTGATAGTAACTTCCACAGTTGGTACATATTTACGCAGCAGGCAGCAGAGGGGTCGATGTAGCACCACAAGCCGCCAAACATGCTTCCTCCATTCTTCTTACAGATACCGCAGCGTTACAAATATTCGCAAATGATCGCATGTGTTTCATCCCATACTGCGCCAATGGGCCGCACTGAGCTTCAAAAACACGAACCTGTTCATCGGTCATATATGTCGAAAACATAAAAAATTTCAAAAGTAGCTATTTCAACCTTTGGCTTCAGACATAAACAGCTTGGCCGACACACACATGATAAACACACAATTAAGAAAACAAACCATTGATTTCAAACATTCCCAGTCATCCACAAGGGGCAAACCACCTCCTCTTCTTGATTTAAGGACATTAGGAGACTTTGCTGGGCCGAATAAGATAACGCCGATAATGTCCAAGCTACCATCAAGATGCTTCCGGTGCAGCATCGTGCTCGTAATCTGCTTCAGCAGTTGTGCCTTCTTTTCTGTGCCATCATTCAATCTGTTGTACTGCATCAGACACAGAATGGAATCCAAGTTCCATAAGAGGGACCACGAGAAAACTCTGCACGATGCATCGACTTACCATTTCCCACAGAGACAGAATATCGGCATCCCTCTGGTTGACAACACCCATGTTAGCTTTGGCATTGAATTGATTGGGTGGAAGGTTCTCAGGCGCCAGATCAAATCCTTGGAACAGATACAACTTCTCACTTTTGATGCTTTTGTTCCCGTATTCCATAACATGAGATCCAGCATGTATGTGCTGTAGTTAGATGTTCGTCCCTTGACCTACAATAAGTTGCAAATGTGCAGCAAATTCAAACTAGCCATCCACCTTACAAGCCATCAGTCGGATTTATACCTGGTCGTATTGTTGCTGTACTGTTTCTCGTTTGAGGTTGTGGGACTCGCTGCACTCGAAAGACAAGCATACACTATAAGCATCAGCAAGCCCATCCAAAAGCAGAAGCAGAGAAGATGAAACCAATGTTTAAATGTAGCTATGATCAAATTAACGAGGATTCATATAATCCTGGCAATTAATGGCACATTCCAGTTTACAAGATAGCGATGGAAAATACGTCACACTTGAAACATAATGTTTCAAAATTTCAGTTTGAAAGGAAAAGGATGGGAAACATGCATGTCATGCTTGAGATTCGAAAAAAAAAAATCAAAATCGTACAGCTCAGGAGCTCGTATGTCAGCTAGGCACGTCGTAATTTCAAATGCACCACATAAGAACAGAATGTGTAGGACTAATAGTTCAGTAGCATAGTCAGAAGTACCTGTCTTCCATCCAAGCAACGCTATACAAATCTCCCAAACATGTCATGTACTCGGGAGGAGGCGGGGGATCCATCCCAGGACAGTAAGTTCCCCAGCTACTCTCTTCAGCATTTGATGCTGTGGTCACATAGACATCCAGATCATCCGGCATCATACCTTCGAATACACTTCCACTCTCACATGCTTCAATATATATCACCTGCATGAACCAACCACAGACGACGTCAGGCACCAAAAACAACTCACAAGGCCTTCAAAACTGTATTAAGAACCATTTCTTTGTAGGTGCCGGATTCATGCTTCTTCTTTAGAACATCAATGAAATCTTTTCCATACAGATATGGCATATTCGGCATCCCTGAGGATTACAACAGAGACTTAAGTCATGGGCTGTGTTACAATGCTAAACGGACGTTCAATTCAGAGAATGTCCACAGGATACTATTTACTCACCACAGAATAGTAAATAAATATCGTGTCACTTGGTTTACTGTCAACAACTTTACCACTTCCACCTGTTACAGCACTTGTGTTGCCTAGGATTACAGCGTAGAAATTCTCCGTTCTGACTTGCTCACTGGTATAGTCCTTCAATATGAAATCAATAAAGCAGGTTTAAAATATATCTAGAAACCATCATGTCAAGTTAATTCTAACATAGATGCCAAAATAATCAAACTGTCAAGTCCCTCACCATTAGAGGCTTCGAGATTGAAATGATTATTTCAGGGAATAATCTTGACATTAGTAAATGTCACAATTAGAGTTACCTTTGGAACACCAGCATACACGTCGTCGCCTGTTGGGTGATTGATCAAAATTCCTTTTCGAGGATTTAGATCAGTCATTGCAATGTCATCATACATGAAAACTATAATGTTCTCATCTTTGATGCCTCCTTTTTTGAGTATTTGGTATGCATGGCAAACATCAGCCTGCATTAATCCTCTTCCACTTCAGTCCCTTTTTCTTTCCATCTCTTTCCTACTTTACAAATTTTATAATCAAAACTTATAAATGTCCCCATAGTTCTTATTTTTATGTGTCGGAAGTCGGAAGGAGTATTTCTTATAGTCAAATAAATAAAAAACAACTCTCGAGTGATGATAGCAAGTGCATAGTAATAAATAAGTTTAGTAAATAAATAAACCTGATGACGGTAATTTCCAAAGCCATTAGAACCCGCCACCTGGTGGCATTCTCCTCCGTGGGCAGCCGGATTATGGGATCCCACACGCCTTGAAGAGGCAGCGCCGCCGCCATAAACATGAACAGCACAAAAATCCAAGCAAAAGCCATCCAGAAATGCACAAATGAAGTGCCGTAGGCGTTTGGTAGTCTTATTAAAAGCGGCGTGCTCCGGCATGCAGCGACACCTGTGCCAGCTGCAGCGGGTGGGCCCACTGCTCACCCGTCATCTCTCGCCTTTTTTTAATTTACTTTCAGGCGACTTCATGATGTCTCTCTATTTATTCAACTCCTCAATTTATATACTCCTCCTTATTCAGGTGATGGCGTTCAATTAATTGTGACACTTTGGTATAAAAAAAAACTAAATAAGAATCAATTCGATTTTATTTATTGATCCTTAGACCATGTTTATTACAAATTATCCAACCTAATCTAATTATCAACTTTTTTAATACTTAATTAACACCATCTTTCACACTATCCATATTCATCTAACCCAATCACATATTTTTTTATAAGTTTGTACTTAACCATAACTAGAAAATATGAAATTATATATATATAATTATAGGAAGAGAATATATGAGATTTTTTTATGTGCAAAACTATAGCCAATTTGACCTCTATTAATAGAGAATGAAAAATTACAAATTTTAGTATAATTTTTATAATTTTTAATAAAATATATAAAAGATATATAAATTTTATGAAAAATGATTGTGCCACTTGAAATAAAATATATGAAGACCAAGCGATTTGAGGTGGGTGTCAATGGGATCATGGTCTATGTGAAAGAGAGACCGTGAATTTAATTTTTTTAATTTTTTCTATAAACATAAATCTGAGGCAGGGGTCGAGCACCCACACCAATAAACATGGTCTTATAGCCCTAGCCACCAATATAATACTTCCTCCAACCAATGTTACTCAGTACCATTTATTTTAGGTCATAAATTTTAAATTAATTTTTAGTGTAAATTAATTAATATTTTAAGTATAATGAGATATCACAAACAAGAAAATACTTAATTAATTCTAATATATTATCCTAATTCTTATATAAATAGCAATAATATAAGTGGATTGGAACGAGATGAAATAGAAATGTGCAGGTAATATGGGATAGAGGGGAATGTATGTGTAATTTCGTCAAAACCTAAAATGATAAGAAATAAAAATAGAATGAAATGGATAATACAATAATAGTATATGAAAGAAATTAATATTCCAATGGAGATAGAAATCGTGACTAAGAAAAAATAGAGTGAACTGCATCAAAAGTCCTTAACTTTTCGGGTTGTGACACCGCAGGTCCCTAACCAAAAAAAATATCGTCAGAGGATCCTAGAGTTAAATATAATCACGAATCATGTTTTTTCAGACCAAAACACCCTCATGCCCTAAAAGGGTATTTTTGTCACTCCATTATATTGTTGACATGTGATTTCTGCCACATTTTTTTCAACAACTTGTTACTTAATTTTCTAATCAGCTATGGTACTTAATACATAATTAAAATTGTCATTATTTACACTTTCTATTTTTTTTATAATATACATATTTATCATTATATGCATTAATTAATATGAAAATAATAAAATGAGATGCTTTCTTCCTTATAAAACTCATTTTCTGGTATTTTTCGATGTTTCTATTTCCCCTAATTTTTATTTGTTTTTTTACCTTGGTTTATCGATCGATTTTATTTATTATGAAAGTACCCAAATTTTGCAGTATTAATTTATAAATTTACATTATCTTAATTTCAAATACTATTATTAATAAAAAAACCTCCAATGATTAAATATCTAATGTCACATGCTTGAATATTTTCAAAAATATTACTCATGTTTCAATTTTATCATGAATGACAAGAAACTATGCAAATTTATATATAAAGACTAAATTTCATATGATGTTAAAAATTTCAGTTTGAGCTAAATTAAAATTCTTAATAAATTATCAATAAATATTAAATCGTCTTAAAGTTAGGCTTAAATTTACAAATTAGTTCGATGATATACAATGAAATAATAGTTTAAATATCAGTGTTTTCAAGAAAATAATTACAATATTACATGTGAAATATATTTTTTTCTATGTATTATTTCATAAATAAATAACTTCACTTTTCCATATTTTTTGTGGTTTCTCAATGAATTTGTTACTTGATATTACTAGTATATTGTTACCACTAACTAGAAATAGAGGAATATAAGAAGTTTTTTTGTACAAATATTGACAAAACTTTAATCACGTATGAAGTACTAGAACTTATTAGGAAATCACATAAGAAGTTGCTAACAGAAATGTGACAGAATTCATATGTCAGCAAATTTAGGGATTATCGAAAATGCCCTTCAAGCCATTTGGGCATTTTCGTAAAAAAACATGATTTGTGAGTATATTTAACGTTATGGTCCTCTAACGATTTTGTTTTTTTGTTAAAGACCTATGGTGTCACAACCCGAAATGTTAGGGATTTTTGAATCCGTTCCCTTGAAAAAATAATACTATGAGAAATGAATAAAATAGAGGTAGAAAACATGATTCCTTTCTTCCTATATTCCATTATAGGAGTATCATTGATGGCCTTAATATTGTGGAACAATTCACCATCTCCAATACCAATAGGTATTGCTTTACATGGCACTGTTTTGAACGTGTAAAAACACTACCATTAAGTTGGAAATGTTTCTTCAACAGGTTGAAATTCTTTACATTACCAGAGCAAACAACATTGTCAACAAAGGGAGATGCATTAGTCTTCAAGTTTGTAGGGCATAAAACAAATTAGCATCCCCAAATGATCACTTATAAGATACATACGCAACAAATCCATGATCTTCACAAGTTGCCATATTCCGAGGTAAATTGAATCATATCATATGTGAACTCAGATTGTAAAGACACATTTCCTGTCTAAAACAGAGTTTTTAAAGCATGATCCGAAAACATGTAGACGCCCTTCAAACAATAGAAACCTCCAATAAAGCCAAAATGGGAGCCAGCAATCACTACTCACTGTGGACCAGCAAATTTACCCATCATTTTCGCTATAATTGGAGATACCTTTGGGTTCGATTGATGCTTGGCCAGGTTAGCAGGGTTCTTCATTACTGAACAAAAACCAACAAGAATAGAAAATTAGAAAATATAGAGCATAATCTTGAGCTCTATAACGCCCACATGAGAAACACAGCTTATTCTTAATACAAGCAAGGTATACCATTCGAAATTAAAGAGCTCAATAAACGTACACAACAAATCATGCAGGTGAATGTTGGATCAATTTACTTTCAATACTACATAGATTGCAACTATAGCACACCAGTGAATGAGCTAAAAGCAATAGTCATGTTCCACTTAAGCAACTGAAGTGATAATATATAGTTCACTCTACATTTAACCTGACAAACATTAAATACATAAAAACCAACAGATAAAAGCAAGGCTATGAAAACTTTATTCCTTTTTTCATTTTGTCTGTTGAACTTTTTGTGAGAAGTCATTGAAAGTTTGGAACTCTAAACAAGTGATCATTCAGCTGGAAATTTTAGTCAAATCCCTAAATTCCAGATATCTGATAGTTAAGCACAAGTAACTAAAGTTATCCATTACAAAAAATCAATTTAAGTTAATAACAAAAAACAAGAATACGTAACGACAAAGAAAGCCATAAGAAGATACTGAGCAAAGTTACTTTCAATAACACATAATGATACATTAGCCAACATAGTAACTATCTTCTAAAAAGATGTTGAAAAGCAAAAGTAGAAAGCATGAAATGTGAAGATCAACCAGCACGAAATTAGAAAATTAAAATTGTATAGTTGAGCAAGAAAATATATACCATCTTGTAGTGCAGCCATGACTTCAGGATCTTTGAATGCTGACATCAATTCAGGATCCTGTCACATTACAATAAATTGCAAGCTGTTAGAATCTGACTTTTGAAATAGCAAACAATGAAACTGATGAAAACAACACAGATGATGTCATGAAAATTTTAAAAAAAATTATTTATCATGTATCCCTTAAATAGCCATGTCCACAAAATAAAACTGATCTGAACAAACAACTCACATTCAGTATCTTGCTGTAGTCCACATTCCCAGGCATACCTCCCCCCATGCCGGGCATACCTCCCCCCATACCGGGCATACCTCCCCCCATGCCGGGCATACCTCCCCCCATACCGGGCATACCTCCCCCCATTCCGGGCATACCGCCAGGAAAACCTCCCGGCATGCCCCCAGGAAAACCTCCAGGCATACCCCCAGGAAAACCTCCTGGCATTCCACCAGGAAATCCACCAGGCATGCCCCCAGCTCCTCTACTTGATGATGATTCCTCTTGTCTCTTGGCCTTTTCATATGCAGCCTTCAAAAAGGAAATATGGAAAATTGGTTTATGCCTAGGGAGTAAAAGAGAACACAAGTGATACATGAAAGATGAGTCACCTGTGCTTCAGCTCGGCGCCGTTGTCTCTCGCGTTCATTCTTCCTATCTTCTCTCTCTTTTCGAAGCCTATCATATTTTCTACGATGTTCCTCAATCTTATGAGCATTTGGCTCAACCTAACAAACATTCAATAGTAATAGGTTGCTATTACTATTATACTATGACAGCTTTACTGCAGAAAAAGATACAAAAGCCAACCTTCTTTAGCACAGCACTGATTTCCTCATCATAGTCAAGTTTTGAGGCCAGGTGAAGATCCTTGGCTGCTTCTTCCCATTTCCCAAGCATGGCCTGTGCTATACCGCGTGACTTGTACCCTTTGGCAGAGTCTGGATTGATCTGCAGTAGAAGTTATCTGTATGACTTTCATCGGCCACAGAAGGGTGTAACACAGACATTTCCCAAAAAATGTAATATGAAAAGACAGATGCTGATGGTACAATGTTAATGCAACATCGAGGATTCAAAACTATCTAAACCACCACAAGCAGATATCCTTAATTTAAAAGAGATGTCAGTGTGGAAGAATGCAAGCAACAGAAATTACATGTGAAATTATTGTACAGAACACATTATCCTGATGCAATATTTATTTACTAATTTGGATGGTTGTAGCTGAATGCAATCCATGAATGCCAAATGCAGTTATGTTGCAAGATACCATGTTATCATCAAGTAAGATTCTTAAATTAATAGAACCAGCAGAAAATAATATGTACTGACAAAATGTGGAATGACAATTGTTACATATCTCAAACAATGTAAGACATATACCTCTAATGCCGCAGTAGCATCCCGAATAGCAGCATTTGGTTTTTTCATTTTAATATAGACACTAGCTGCAAGTTAATAATGAAATACACATATTAGCTAAGCATTTATGATGTAACACATTTAAGAATACAAAAGAAAGGGATATGGCAATACACCTCGGGTTGCATACATAATTGCAGAAGTAGGGTTCAGTATGATAGCCTTGGTGAGACTCTCGATAGCTTCATCATGTTTGCCTATTTAATAAAAAGAAAAAATTATTAAATGGCACAAAGTGATTACTGATTAGTAATACTTGCCAAAAATAATGTTCATAGCAGCAAAGTACCTTCAGAAATTGCTTCCATTGCCTGCATTTTAGCCTCCTGAGAAGCATCTCTGTTTTCCTCAGTGACCTCAACAGTGGGGTCACCCATCTAGAGAATTTTATCATTCAAACACTCATTTTACTGCTAAAATTTCACAGAAATGATGAAATAAAGAAAAGAGGAAATGTGGGCTGTGCAGACCTTCTGTGGAGGATCATTGTCAGGCTCCACAACATCAGAATCATCGAGTTCAATATCAGATTCAACTATCTCAGGCTCCTCTTCTTCCTGAGGTGGCTGTGTCTCATACTCAGTGTTGTCCATATCCTCATCACTATCATGTGCTACATGAGACTTCTGTAGTCCGTCATTTACAAAATATACTCGAGTCATATCTCTAAACAATGAAAAACAAAAAGACGTGCACAACATATGGAATCAAAGAAAAATTGCAGATATTTATTCCTCATCATTGAATGATTCTACACTATATTAATCCAGCCCATATTCACCAGTACGAATAAAAGACCAAAGGAAATGAAACAAAATTTGAAAAGACGAGACACAAAATCTGAGTGAACATGAACATACCGCTTCAGAAGCCCTTGCAGACGACGGAATCTCGCCTCCAAGACTGAAAACCATCAAAACAATTACAGTACATTCAACAGACCGAAAAAATCGAAATAAAATTGGAACTACACGCCGAATCATCTACTAAATTACAAATCCTTAACAGAATTAACCACAGCATTTTTAATAACAAATTTTGCTAAAGGAAAGAGGTAACACACAAAAAAATTCTACTTCATAAATAATACTACCTCTCAACGTATTCCCGGAAAAAAGAGAGAGATGGATCGGAGAGAATGGACGGATTTGCCTTGCACTGTTCGATAAATTGCTTCAGTTGATTTACTTTTGATGAATCCATGGTCGCCGGGTACTGAACTCCTCTGCGCAGCTACTTGAATGGAAATTCTAGCTTTGTATACAAATGGAGAGGGGATGCGAGTCTTGTTGAAGAGAGCAAAGAAACTGAGCTATGCTTTTCTATCCAAGGGGGTCTAGAAGCTTCTAACAAGTTTCGGGTTTTGGATAAATACTAGGGGCTTGTTTGTTAGCATAGTAGTATTCGTTTAATTTATAAAATTAAAAGAAAATTACATTTTTTTCATTTCTTTTAGTTCATGTAGTTTATTCAATTAGGGCATGTTCGGTGTTTGCTAATTGGGCATAATTGGGGAGAAAACATCCGCATTTATTATTGTACGACCCTCTATATCACCGCGGGCCCGCACTGTAGTGTACTATAGCTCACTGTTTTAATTATCTTCTCCAGCGTGGTTTTTAATTATGTGTTCACACAGCACACCAAGAAATGAATGCACAATGACTTCGTTGCCCTTGTGAATGGACTCACCCCCAAATCCCAAAAACGAAAATCATTTGCATCAAGCTGAAGCATTCTTTCTCTCTCTATGTTCTCGCCAATGCACATTAGCCTCGAAGGTATCTGTAGTTGCTGCTCAAATCTTCCGCGGTAAGATTTGTAGGGATCTGAGAGAATGGCCTTCTTCCACGTCTGCAACGCTATGTAGGCATTTCAGAGGTGAGGGTTTTTTTAAGACAACCGACGGATCAACGGTGACCGCCTCTGTCGCCGAACTCATGTAAGTAATAGACCAGCTACCGCTTCGTGATGTAGCGGACTTGAGCGTCGTTGAGCGGACCACCATTGCTGCCGATGTGAGCCGTGGAAGCATCAACGATTCAACGGAGGAGCAGTAGGAGAAGAAAAGAGCTAGCAGCAGCAGCGCGACACTGCTCCACGAAATGCAAATAATTTTTTTTGCTTCATCTCACACCAGATTGGCCAGAAATGGCTCTATTTGGCGGTGAAGCACCAATTTCCAATCAAGTCGGTCGTTGTTGTCGTCGTTGATCCGAGCTACGACAGTAGATCACAAACGAACTTACTGTCTAGTTCCTGATTTGTTTGCTACAACTCGGTGGAGCAAAGAATTCAATCATGCCCTTACTCTGAAACACTTCAAAATTGCAGCGTTTGAGCCGAATTAGAGGAATGGGGAGAGAGAGCAAGAAACCTAAAATTCTTCAGGGAAATGGCGTTTGGTATTTTTTTCATTTGGTGTGGCGCTCCAGAAGAGAAGATGTAAGGATATGGCTTGGAATATTGAAAATGTGTGGGGTTTATTTCGTCTTTTTGGCATTGAGACAGTGACCCCATTTTTAATTGTGGAACTTATTTATGTTAGAGTGAACTACATAAACCGTGTCTGACGTTTGCATTTGTTTCATTCCAGGCCCCTGACGTTTAAAAATATCGCCACAAGTCTCTGGCGTTTAACATAATCACATATCAGGTATTTGTAGCCATTTTTCAGACTAAAAGGCCCTTACGCCTTGAAGGGGTATTTCAGTCATCTTGCACCCTGTTGCAGGCTTACTCTGCAGGGAGGCGGCACTTTTGCAGAAAATAGGGTTGTACCTTTGTCAACTCAAATTGATGTTCCACGTACTGCCAATATAATCCGTCAACAATCAAATATAGTTCAAATATAGTAGTATTGTCTAATTCTAGTACTGATTCTTCATTTTTTTTCTTCTAATACCCAGTTCCTTAAAGAATTATTAATCATATTATATGTACTCCAAATAAATAAAGTTACGTGGCTGTATTTAGTCTATTGGTGAAATTACTATTAGTAATAAATTTGAAATAAAATTAGAAAATTGAAGAAGTTGGTTAAAGTCTATATTTTTAATTGTTCATTTGGAGTGTTAGTTTTTAATTTATTAGAATCACTAAGATTTAAAATAATTATGTGATGAGATTTTATACTCACATAATTATGTGTGTGTCTTGAGTTTGTTTGATAGTCTGCTACACTCACAACACACTATCTGTTACACTCACATATTTAAAAAAAATTGCAGAAAGTAAAAAAAAGAGCACTTTGTATTGGATCATGATCACAATGAAAAATACGAAAGTATGCTTTTAAAATTAAAATAAGAAAAAAGATTCAAATTCAACTATGAAATTATAAACTAATTGCCAATAAAGAACAAAAGGTGCATAACTGTTGCAGACGCATCTAAACTCCAAAAAAAAGATTTATACATATAGATATCGATGGACACGGACTCTCTAATTTGGGTCTTCAAGCGCGACTCGCTCTCTCGCAATTCCTCGACGAGGCGGAGGAGTTCGGCGGCGTCGGGAGGGCAGGGCTGGACCTGAACCGACGCGCGCGGGAAGTAGCGCGAGAAAGGGGCGGCGGAGGCCTTCTGCGGCGGCTTGGCGGTGGTTGACCACGGCGGTTTGGCGGCGGCGGCGGGCCTTTGCTTAGCTGGAGCCGCTGCTGGTTTCTGCAGCCCCATTACAGATTTCACTTTCCCAGCAACCATTGCTGCCTTAAATTCTGCTATATTGAAATGAGGCATCTTATTTTATTTATGTTTTATTGAATGGGTTATCTTATTTTATTTATGTTTCAGACCGAGAGAGTATAACATCTTATTCTGATCACACTATTTTACTAATTGGTTACAGATTTAAGAATGTGTGTACCTAATTTACTTACATGTTCTCAAAATGCATTACGCTTAATATAAGAAGAAAAAAGGCTTATGAAATTTTTGAAAGTTATTTTGATAAATCACGTCTGAAGTCCTCAATACGTGGCGTGATTGTGTGGTATGTCGACTGAACCGCCGCTGACGCACCCATCATAACTGACAGCTGACGCGCGACCGTCAAATCAAGCCAGTGGTTGCAGTCATCATGCAGAATCATTGTGGTATGACCATAATGCCCTTTTAGGGCTGAATGGTCTTTTAGTCCGAAAAACCTGATACGTGATTATGTTAAAGGCCAGAGTCTTGTGGCGATATTTTTAAAAATCAGAAGTCTGGAGTGAAACAAATAGAAACGTCAGGGATGTTTTATGTAGTTCACTCTTTATGTTATACCGAATGCATACAATTATGTGTATACAAGTGGGCCATACTAGTTTCATTTCCTTCCAGTTTCATTTCTTTGATTTCAGACTAAGACAAAACGAACACGCCCTTAGTTTATTATGTGTTGTGATCTTATATAAATACTTCATCCGTCTTCTTATAATCGGCTCGTATTCTTTTTTGAATTTCTTTGAATTATTCTTTTATAGCAAACATAACAGAAATAATTCTATTATTTTATTCTCGCCTATTTTTCTTTTTATTATCTATTTTATTCTCTTTTAAATTTTATTATAGCTTGTTTATCTATATTATTCTTAATTTATTTAATTAACTATATTTATTTTTGTATTAAAAAAATATCTCAATAATAGAGGGACGAAGAAGGAAGTATGATGCAACAAATTAGTATAGACGAACCTAGAAGCTTCATTTTTTGCTCCTATTGTTTATTTTTTAAAATTTATTACTATTTGTGTAGTATAAATACTACTCCGTGATGCAACAATAGTATGGACTGGCCTAGAGGCTAGAAGCTTCATTTAAGTATCAATTTTGGATAAATACTACTAGTATAGATGGGCTTCATTTTGTATAACTTGTTTGTTGTTTTTTTTTTTTTAAGAGGATCGGCGATGGTTCCCCATCTACCCCCAAAGTGACTCGGACCCCCGGCCTAACTGTCGGAGGTGAAGCGTTTTATCACCGAGTTGCGCTTCGTTGTCGGGATGGGAAGGAATGAGTCAGCCAACCTTACCCAAGCACGGGTCCAGACCAGTTAACCTATCAACCCAATCAAGGGGACCTAGTTAACCTATCTCCCTCAGCGCCTGGGTCCAGACCAGGACTCAAGAACCCCCGGGGAAATTATTCCCCAAGATGGGCCTCCCAGGGGTCGAATACGTGACCTCTAGAATGGCGTGATATCATTGCCCCTCAACCACTTGAGTTAGGGGGCTTGGATTTGTTGCATGTTAATAGTATAGATGGGCTTCATTTTATGTTTGTTGGATAATAATAACAAATAATTTTTGAATGGTGTTCAAATTATGCTTTTGTTAATAACGTAGAGTTATCGATATAGATGGGCTTCATTTTATGTTTGTTGGATAATAATAACAAATAATTTTTGAATGGCGTTCAAATTATGCTTTTGTTAATAACGTAGAGTTATCGATTCGATGTTATCGTTCATGATATGAAGTTTCTAAAATATCATCTCATCAGAGGGTCGATTAATTCAATGAGGAGTAATTTTTGTTAATCATGCCACTGTGTTCTTATTTGATTGATCCTATATTCTTGTGATTCACTGAATTTTGTTAATTGCTAAGTAGGAGATAATCTTAAACTACTAATTTTCCATGATTAAAAAAAACTTGCTTTTTATGATTTAAAATGTAAGTGTTCTTTTTGTGTGACTAATGTGTTACCAGTGGCGGATCCAGAATTTTTAGTTGGGGATACGATAAATAATCCTAGTGATCTGAAGTTTCAAAATTCGACGAATCTTTTATATTCTTTCTAATAGATTTTTTTCAACCAAAATCTATATCATTTTTTATTAAAAATATTTATCACTATGTAAAAGTGAGTTACTTATTGGTATTATTACCTTCCACTATTTAAAATAAATTCTCTTACATAAAGATAAATGTGTTAGGAGTTGAAAGCACTTTTTACGGTTCTATAAGATTAAAATTTTAAAGTTACTAACTCAGATAAGAAATTAAATGTATTAGATGATAATTAAATTAATTCATGAGAAATTGAGAAATGAAAAAATATGAATTGTATTAAAAAAATTTAAAAAGGGTTTACATGAATGAAATATATTAGACGGTTGGAAGAGCAAAACAAATAGATGTACTCCGTAAATGTATAATAATTAGAGGAGAGATAATTGATTTAGAAACGAAATGGAGTAATGATTTAGAATCCATAACTGCTCATAAACATGAAAATGAGAAGTTAAATGCTAAATTATACGAAATCTTGCACAGGGACAGATTCGAACCTGCGCCTCCACTAAACATAGTAGAGCTTTCTACCACTGGACCACTTGCTGTGATTTGTTTTGGAGGTACACTCGTACCCTTTTGTTCTCAAGTGGATCCGCCACTGTGTGTTACTAACATTGTAATTTTACCAGAGGAAAGAATTGAAGTCATGTAATTCACATTCCTACATGATCTAAAGCCTAGCAATAACTAAATCAGACAACGCCAATGTGCTCGTATTTTTGAAATGGCTAAATACGTAGACAAATCAAATGTAGTTTCCTTGGAATGTATTTTCTATGATCGTAAGTTATGTATGTCATTTCTTATTTTATTAATATTTTTTTATTTATCTAAAACCATTAATTGTTACTATATTCCTTTTCCATGCAGACCAATAGGATTCAAGGAACATGTCTCGGCACCTTACAAATTAAGCTTCGTGATCAAATTAGGGAGGGATCCATTGTTTCTATTTTCAATTTTTTTTGTGAGAAAAAATAGAGTCCATACTCCCATTATACAAACAAAATTATCATACCTTGGCAAGGCAGTTCGATCAGACAACATGTATATGTCAACATATTCTCAACCTTAATTTGTCACATTTTGTAACACATCCTTTACACACCATGTAGAATCTTACACACCACGTAGAATCACTCCATGTAATGGCATTCTACAGTTTCAAATTTGCCAAGAATTCAATACTACCCTTCCTATGGAACAACTCCAACAAATTTCATTCAAAGAGAAACAGTTTTATTAAAAAAGGACAGCTTTTCTTGGTTGTTATTGATCACTTAATTGTATTTTTGCCATATACATTCAAGGCATAGTTTATTAGTATTATTGTTTTGGACTATAATATATTAGTATAGTTTAATAATTATTTCAAATTGTTGTTTAGAATATTATTAATTTGTGGAGTATACTATTGATGAAACTAAAATGAAGTTTATAAATTAAATGTAATATTAATAAGTAAATCCTTATTAATATATGTGTCACTCTGTATCTATATTTTACAAGTTAAAATATAGTACATCTCTTTGAACATATATCTTCCAAAACTTATGAATGAAGTATTTTGTAATTTTGTTGATGAATTCTTAATTACTATATTTTTATATTCGTTGGTGATATTGTTTCACTATTGAATTATATATTTCTTAATTATACGTCGTTGATGTGTGTTTGCACTTTTTGTAATAGATATGTAAAAGATTTTAATTAATATTCATTATGCATAATAATTTGATATTATATACTCCCCCTTCCATAGAAGATATCATACTTACAAAGTTTTAGGAGGCTTTATTTTGTGGGTGAAGTGCAAAGGGAAAATATACTTTTTTTTATATTAATGTGAGAGAACTTTTTTATAAAAATAAAATGTGACATCTTTAGTAGGACAAACTAAAAAAGAAAAGAAGAAGATATAATGTGTCGTGCATCGCACGGGAGTGAAACTAGCTGATAATAAACACTCAACCATTACGAATTTATGAACAATAAGAGGCTGCTAACAATTAATTATTTGCATGTGTTTTACCTCAAACATACTAGTTGTTTATATTGATTAATACATTAATACATTTAGCTTTTATCATAATTCAATGCAATAATACTATTAGTATATCTCGATATTAATTATCACTATTGAAGATGTCAGGTTTATATATGGCGAAAATTTTGCAATCATCAATAAGTTAAAGCAGTAAATAATTAATACTAAGATAAAAAATAGAGTAGTAATAGAAATTTTTGGATCAGAATGTTATAAATTGGATGGGCTGATCGATCAGTTTACAAGCCATTTTGCTGAAATGAACTTGTGATAAATTCATTTTTAGGTCATTAGCCTACCTTTTTCTTGTAAATTAAAATCGATTTTTCGCATAAAATTTTGTCTTAGTGTTATTGTTGGAATACAATTTTATCAAAATCGAGCTCCAAAAGAATAAAATTTGAGGAGTCAGATCTAGTGATATGAAAAAGTCATTGAACAAGGATAATTATTTTGAAAAACTTAGGTAAATAACAGGTGAGCTACTATTGAACTGCAATTTAAGGATATGAAGTATGTCTATTCGTAACAAAATATCATTATAAATTTACAATGAATCTAAAAAAAATAATCAAAATGTGTATCTAAAAGTAGGAAAATAATATGATGCATACTTTATGTGAGTATTATCCTCGTTTGATACTTGTTTAAAGTTGTTTTTTACATATAGTTAGTTAGATTCAAATATAATAAAAAAATGTTATTAACATTTTTAATTTTATAAAAGTCATAAAAAATCAAAGTTTGATTTCTTCATTTGTCCTTCAATTAATCAGATAGAAATAATAAATTAAGCTTCAATTTTATGAATTTTTTAAAATTAAAATATTAACAACATTTTGTAAAAGCATACCATCAAAATATTCTATTTTTTATATATATCCAAATATAAAAAAGGGCATATTATTGAAAAAATAATAATAAAATTTACTAAATTTTGATTGTCCTGCAACTAAAAAAAGTAATTTGTTTTTGTGAAGTTTGATTTTATTTTAGTATTCTACGACTAATTTTCTTTTTGAAATTGTATGTAAATTGACAATCGAAAAATTATATCTTATTGATTCTATTGATGAGTTAAATGACGTAGGAGTAATATATTTATAATAAAAACGACTTCTTTAATTGTAAAACATCACCAATATATAGCAAGTAAGCAATTGAATTTTTTAAAATAATTTGATCACCACCATTGATTTTGACCTATAGTTTTTTCGGCATTCACACAGCGCTATGCCGCTATCAAAAAAAAAATCAAAGAGCAAGAAAATACAGATAGATCGTCATTGGAATCATCGTCATTGCTATATGTCCTGAATCTTTGCTCAAATCTGGCCACCTATTTGCGTTTGCATCTCCGCCTCCCCAATTTCTCTCTCCCTAGCCACTTTTTCCGCCTTACCACCCTGCTTCTGATCTCTCTCCACCCTCACAACTTCAAACGCATACTACATTTGTAGAGACAGAAGCTTCAATGGAAGCTTCATTTGGAGTTTCATCGGCCGCAGCTGCCAACGCCGTCAATTCGCCTGCGCTCTCTCCCCCTTCTCTTCCATGTACATAACCTCTCCTTCTCTGAATCTTATTTTTGCTCATGTAAAAATTCAGATACTAGTAATATATAGTAACTGAAATTACTAGATTTTTTATAGCTGAATCTTAGTTTTGCTCATGTATAATTTAAATACTGTTATAAATGATTGGATTCCACGTTGTATTCCGCTGTTCACGTTTTGTTGGTTTCACAGTCATCAGATCTGAGGCGAGGCCGATCTCCTGGCGAGTTGATAAATCTCGCAAGGCTGGGAAAATCACTACTAAGGCAGTTGCGGTTAGTATTGCGTAGTTAGGCTTGTTGCTGCATCAATTTCTTTATTGCATTCAATGTAAATTATTTGGTTTGTACTTGGGCATGGTCGACCTATGTATTGTTTCATTTTTTGGTATCCAGGCACAGGCTGAAAATCCTGCATCAGCGGCTTCCAAACCAGGGTAAGGCTTTTCGTTGTTAACTTTGCATATGGCTTCTGTTTTGTCTCTTTGGCACAATGTCAGTCATGTGCTGGTTATAGTTATAAGTTCCCATGTTAATCAAACGATAGGCTTCTAAACATATGATGTTTTATGGAGTGGCTAAACCTTTCTCCTTTTTTCGTTAAGAACCAGCATATTCTAATAACTGACATCTAATGCGAGCACTTCATGTGTTAATCAACTGTGAGCACTTCGTGTGTGATAAGAATTAGCTTTAACTCCTAACAAGACAAAGATAGAGTTAATAACTGACATCTAATGCATATTTTGGCTGCTGGCTGTAAAGTATTACGTTTTGCAAAGTTCAGGCTGCATATTGCAACAAAACAACTTAGTTTGCAAAGTTTAAAAATGGCCATAGTTTGGGTGGCAATATTTTTCCCTTGAAGTGCATGTTTTCTTGTTCACATTAAAGATCTTTCTAATCAATGTAAGTATAAATTTCTGATTATAATTTTAAATGAATTGGTGGAATTGTGTGAACACATGTGAGATTCTATACTCAAGCTATTGCAGTGTTGGAGACATTTATATATGGTGATGCAATCATGTTTATCTCTTTAATTTGCAATTGTGTTTCATATTATTCTCTGTTGATCTGGTCGCAAATCCTTGAATGATGCATTGTGGGTGATACCTCAAATATGTCATTCAAATTTTGGATTTCGATATTTCTAGGCATGAAGTGCTGCTGTTTGAAGCCCTTAGAGAAGGACTGGAGGAAGAAATGGAGAGGGATCCCCGAGTTTGTATATTTGGTGAAGATGTGGGACATTATGGTGGTTCATACAAGGTCAGCAAGGGTCTTGCTGACAAGTATGGAGATCTGAGGGTGCTTGATACACCCATTGCTGAAAACTCTTTTACTGGCATGGCCGTTGGGGCAGCTATGACAGGTCTAAGGCCAGTCGTTGAGGGCATGAACATGGGATTTCTTCTCTTGGCATTCAACCAAATATCTGACAACTGTGGCATGTTGCACTACACCTCAGGGGGGCAATTCACGATTCCAACTGTCATCCGAGGGCCAGGAGGAGTTGGACGCCAACTTGGGGCCGAGCATTCACAGAGGCTCGAGTCCTACTTCCAGTCAATCCCCGGAATACAGATGGTTGCCTGTTCGACCCCATACAATGCCAAGGGTCTGATGAAGGCTGCCATCCGCAGTGAGAACCCCGTGGTTCTGTTCGAACATGTGCTCCTATACAACTTAAAGGAAAGAATTCCAGATGAAGAGTATGTAGTGTCACTAGAAGAAGCAGAGATGGTGAGGCCCGGTGAGCATGTTACGATCTTAACATACTCTAGGATGCGATACCATGTCATGCAAGCTGCCAAGACTCTGGTTAACAAAGGCTATGACCCAGAAGTGATCGACATTAGATCTTTGAAGCCCTTTGATCTCTACACAATCGGAAACTCCATTAAGAAAACGCACAAGGTATTAATCGTTGAGGAGTGCATGAGAACAGGTGGTATTGGGGCCAGCCTTACCGCTGCAATAAATGAGAATTTCAACGACTATTTGGACGCACCAATTGTTTGCCTCTCGTCGCAGGACGTGCCTACTCCTTATGCTGGGACGTTGGAGGAGTGGACTGTTGTCCAACCTGGACAGATTGTAACGGCTGTTGAGCAGCTCTGCCGGTAGCTTTTAAAGACCTCTCTCTGCCTCTGCATTGCTACTGTTTCAGCAGTATCGCTTTTCATCACAATGGAGTTAACCTTTTCCTATTGAATAGTGTGCTTGTTATTAGCTGTTAGATCAGTTAATTAAATTATTGTGAACGTCTCTCTATGTCAAGTGTTGCTCCAGATGAGGCGCCTTATCTTATTCGAAGAAGATTGTATGGCCTCTATGCGTTGGAGAAAATCGGTAGTAATTTTTTGTGAACTTGTTTATTTTAGTTATTTTTCCTATGCTGGACTTTACTTCTCTTCGAATTGAACTTGATAAAGAATGTATTTGTAACCCCTTGAATAGGTTAGTTCGACCATTTGTCAATAATTTTTGCATCGCGATTTTTAATTGTATTAAACTACGTTAAAGTTGAACTAGACTCATGTAGTGCTGCCTTAGGGCCAGGTGATACCCATCGGTTCGAACCTTAAGGATATCAACAACGCTGCCTCAGTAGCATGTTGTTCTCGGATGAAAGGTGCAAGGGACGAGTGGGAGGTGGCTGTTTTGGTGAGATAGTACGCAATGGTGTGCCATTTATCTCACAGCATACCATGTTACCGTCTCGACCAATCTCGTGGTGCGTGTGTCACACATGCTGCCGAAGCGTATTGCTTTGAATTAGCTATGGTTTTTTTTTTATCTCAACACAATGTTTTCAATTTTCTTTTTCATTTTATACTCTCACATCAATTCAGCGTTTGAATGAACGAACCGTAGTGAAGTTTGTTTTTACTTTTCACATCACACAGATCAAAAAAGAGTTTATGTCAAAAGTATGCTATGCACATTAAGCAAAAAAATGCAACTCCAGATGTTAAGCTTCAAATAAGCTTTGAATGAACAAACAACACAAATTCAAGGCTATTTTAAGAAGCAATGATACTATTACAAACAATTTGGTTCTCAATCTATTACAAACTAAGTAACGAACAATTTGGTCTGCACTGCTCGAGAAAATGCAACTTCAGGCATTGCGTATTGGGGAAGAGCTTGAATGAACAAAACTGCACAAACTCGAACAAAATGATGTTTTCAGGATAATGATTCAAGTGAAGAATCAATAACATATTAACATGGTGGCAAAAATAGTACCACCTTTCAGTGTGGGTGTGGCTCTCATTTACGTGCGTGGCAAATGTTTGACATCACTATCTGTAGTCTATTCCATTGTAATAATATACGCTGTCTAAAAGAAAACATGTACAAAACTCCAAATTCTTCTAATTTGCATGCAGGCATAGCTTGACATGGAATGCTTACTTCTTTTCATAACCATGTTTATCAATAACATTGACACAAGAAGGCAGAGTGCTACGTAAGGCCTGTGTTTTCCTTGCGCCCAAATAGAATATACATGACGATATGCAGAAGAGTTTTCACTATCCAGTCTTCAACAGAGTCAGACACCAATTTCTTCATCATCTTTATAATCACCATCGCCACAAACATTACCAGACTCCTGTAACCATAAAACTCAAATCTGATTACAACTTATAATGGTTGAAGGGGCAGAGAGTTTCCATCTATCCAGCATGACCGAGAATGTTAAGAACCAACAAATTTGACTGAGACAACAGAAGTCCCTTTTAGAATACTAATAAAGTTCATGCTTAGTGTAACCTATCTTCTAAAAGAAACAAATTTGCCATTTGCAAAGGTTTGTAGGTGAATGATGATGAACTGTTGTTGCAGAACTAAGGGGGTGTTTGGAGGGCTTACAAGTTGTAAAAATGGCGGGATAATTGAACTTATAAGGTACAAAGTGAATACTAAGTTAAAGAGTAAAAATAGAATATAAATGGAATTGAAAGTGTATATAGTTAGATTTTCTTTTGCAGAAAAATTGTTGCTTATACGAATATGAAACCTTAAATTGGGGTTCGGGAATTTATGTTTTGGGGAGCTTATTTTGCTAAACACTTTGCAAGATCTTATAAGCTCCTAAACAGTTTATAAGTTGTTTTAAGGAGCTTACAAGCTCAGCCAAACACCCTCTAAGAAGACGGGCTCAACACTTTCGGGGGATTACTCAACACTGGCCTAGACTAATAACCAACCAAGCAAAATCCTCGGTGAAATGCCAAGCTAGGTCCAAAATATTAGAGAATAAAGGAAATAGTATCCCAGTTATATATGCAAAGCAAACATAGACTTAGAGTTGAATACCAGATCCATGATATCGTCTGTTTCATGAGGTATAAGAAGACTAAAATCAGCAAGCTACCAATGACCTCCCTTAGAATTGATTCACCAGTGCAATTGCTGATAAAGCGCTTGAGAATTGAGTCACCACTACAAGTGATATCCTTTTCCTGCAAGATACATTGAACATTGTGTTGCAGAAGGATCAGACAACACTTAGTAAGAATGATAATGTGAAGTTAACTGCTAGCACTATCCTACACCACAGACATGTGCATGGTATTGCTGGTCAAATACAATATAAATAAAGAAATGTATGGACTTATTTCGATATGTGTAGTTGATAGATTCATGAAAGGTTCTTAAAGACAAATAACTGAGAGTGCATCTTCAGTCCTGTTTTTATTTTTTCATAAATAAACCAGAATAATTAGAAATGGGTAAAAGAACAAAAACATAAATTTTCATTCTACAGCATTGAAAGACTAGGAAGATTATATATATCACTCAAGAAACCTAACAGTTGCAGCAATAAAAATCCCAAAAGTTAAAATGGTTAAACAGATGATTGTTGAATCATTGCATCTTTTCTGAAACCTCATAACACTTCAAAAGCAAGTTAGTCATCATGACTTCAATGGAACAACTACAATACTTAAACATGCTGAAATGTGACCCCCGCACTTTTTATTCCACTCAACTTAAGACAAGGCGTGATTAAACTAAGAGAAATATCGAAGATTAAGCTTTCACTATGAATCAATGAAAGGGGTGCAAGAAAATGAAAGTCTACCTGTTTGCCATTGCTATGAAGTTCGTTAACATTGTTGATAACCTGCATTATGCATAAACCCAAAAGAAGTTGTCATCATCCCCACTTTGTGTATTGATATTTGTGAGTGGAGAAAACAAATATGCGAGAGTAAAATGGCTTTTCACCCGCAAATTATTGTCATGAGAATCAGTGACAGAGCTAGCGACCTGCAATAACAAAAAAAAAGCACAAGTCACTATCCCAGCTAACCAGATCATGCCCATGGAGTGGAAAATAAATCGGCAAGAGAGAAACATATTTTTTACCCGTAAACCATTCTCATCAGGTTCCATATGAGGTCTAGTAACCTGGAGTAACCAACCAAAAGATGAAGTGGTTATCCTGGCTTTGAAAATCAAGTAAATCTCTAAATTTTAATAAGCCAACCTCAGGAGCAGATACATCTGTACTTTCAATGACAGATGTGGGTGAAGATTCTGTTGGCCTACTGTAATTGACTCGTAGTATGAACTCTTGAATAGGAATAGGATGTCCGGACTCCTTATCAAACTACATAATCCATATAAACCAACAAAGTTACAAAAATAATGAACCAGAAAGTTAACTAACATATAAACACGAAAAGCATTTTTTTAATAAATGAAATTTGGGGGGTTTTTTTTTTAATTCAAAATTCAAAATCATCAAAGTAATAGTATATCTACCGATACAAAATAAACCTCCTCCAAAAAAGGCCAATAGCAAATGCTGAACTCAATATATTTCTGAAAGAATGAAACATACCCCCATCTAAAATAAACTACTAGCAGACTTCTATGCGAAATAAACAAGTAACAAAGATTAACAACTAATGATAATGCAGGGAACTATCTCTAAATATTGTACATATTTTTAACCAACATATTTGGAAGCACTCATCACAATCAGGCCAAGCATGTAGTCGTTAAAATACAAGCATCAGAAAGGCGAACATCAGACTAAGCATTTACCAGTTTCCGAGCATCTTCCACGGTTGTATCAGGAGCTGCAGCTACACTTTCAATCATGAACTTGTCCTTGGACCTCACACTGTGCAGAGATTCCCTCAGGGCTCGCATTGTCACTACAAAATGCGCCAAGTTGAGTTCTTTCAAAATGATGCAAGAATAAAAGGAACAATCTCAAACTAAATGGCTCCTTGATGCTTATATCCATTTTAGGAAAACAATAAAATAAGAACCTTTGATTTCACAAGTTGATTGAGGCAACAGAATTCCAATTCTTGGTCGAACCACATAATATCTCGGATTAGTGGACTTGAGCTGAACACATAGCCCACAAACAGAGGCAACTATGTTACATATTTTCACAAAAAACGAAACATCACACATCATGAAAAATTAATCGGAATAAGAACAAATAAACCCACCTTGAAAGCAACATAATTGTCGGTTTTATTCAACAATCGGACAGAAGATGATAGCTGTCTGTTCTGATCAACTGAGCAAACACAACAACCCGATAACAGCAACCGGTTAGTATGAGATTATCAAACCCAAGAAAGAAGCTACAATCGAAACCGAAAAAAGGTCAAACTGCGATAAAGATGAAACTTACATTGGAAACTCAGCTCCGGAGGATCGTAATTGAGCAACACCTCTGAGCTCATTTCTCTCCACAATCTACTTGTTAATCGAATTAGGGTTTTGCATACAAAAAGGTTTCTTTCAGTTTGGTGAAATAAGAATTCGAGGCAGTAGCAAAGCAACCATGTTGACGACGACCGCAAAATTGTGGCACATATTTTAATCGCTTATTCACTAAATAAGTATCATCACATTCAAGGTTAACGAATTTACTCTGAGATCAAATTTTGACTACGTCAACAATACACAAGAATTAATATTATGCTTATTTTTAAATGAACAAAATTACCAATACTCAACATCGAATTAATAATTATGATCACATAACATACATTAGTGCACACTAATATTTAATATTTTGAGAAATTTAAACTGGATCAATTTTAGTTATCAAGTAGTATAACAATATTACTCTATTAGTTACATATTTATGTTTTTATTAGTATAAAATGATTTTAAGATGTAATATAACTATTCCATTAACATCTATTTAGCCACGAGTTTGGATGCATAATCAGTAAAAGTAAAAGAGATGAAGAAAGGATAGTGGAAATAGTGTTATTGAGCGAGGTCACATTATTATCAGTGTAGTTGAATTTTTAAAATAAAATGTTTTTTAGAAAAGGACTAAGAATGAAATAATTCATACACCCTCCGTCCCTGAAAGTTTATTCTATTTTTCCATTTTCGTTCGTCCCACAAAATTTGTCTCATTTCACATTTTATCATTTTTTGTAGTGGACCCCGTATTACACTAACCCATTTCTACTCACATTTTATTATAAAATTAATATATAAAAGTAGGATCCACGTTCCATTAATTTTTTTAAAATCATTTTTTATTATATTTCTTAAAATCTGTGTCGAGTCAAAGTAAGACAATATTTAGGGGACGGAGTGAGTGCTTTGAGACGAATGGATTGGAGTATAAAATATGCAATTGCTGACTGAGAGAAAAATTAACCAAGTTGAACTTCTAGAAATGAAAATTATGGATTCATTGTTCTGATGCCCAAGTTTACAGATATGGGTTTGGGCTTGCTTTTAATTATTATTGTATTGGGTCCAAATCACTAACCGTATACACTTAAAATAACCTCAAATGAAATTCTAGCTATGAGTACACGTCATGTTCTAGGGCAGTGATAAAAATGTAAATTCTATATATTGTATAAACTTTAAATTATGATTTGGGCTATTAGAAGATGTCAACATGACAAAATAATAGTAACAAAAAATGTCAACACAGTTTCAACACAATGTCAACACAACATCAACCGTTGACATTGTATTGACATTTTTCGTTGCAATTATTTTGTTATCTGTTGACATTTTCTAACGGTTCATATCATAGTTTGCAGTTTGTACAATATTCAGAGTTTGCATTTGATTACATCCTTCATGTCTATTTATTGATTTATACATATATTATATGTCAAGCTGAAAAATAAATTTTGATTTTTATATAGAAAGAACAGAAACAAAATATGATAATTTTCACATGCTGGACTGGACATTATTAATCTAGAATCTTGTAGAAGCCCATAATATTATTAACTTTTCATCTTAAAGTGGGCCTGAACATTAAACCAGCCCACTAATTTTATATGAATAAACCAGCCTAGACACTTAACTTTGCAGAATGGTGCCCTTGTAAACTCTAGTGGAGCCAGTGGTCCAACACTGATCAGTGACCAAGCCCCTGTTGGAACGTCGACTTTGCCCGTGCTGGTCCAAGACATACACAAACACAAAATACTAATAATTCAAAATATACAGAAATCCAAAGGTGGAATACGACCGGACAAGGATGGGCACGGTCATACACTTAGGGGGTGTTCGGTTGTTAAGATTAAATCTCATGATTAAATATGTATCATGTTTGGTTCATAAGATTGAACCCTTCTAACTTAATCCTAGATGGATAGTCTCATGATAATTAGTCATAGCCTCCCCTCTCCAACTAAAATAATCCCACAACTTAATCCTAGATGGATATTCTCATGATATTAGTTATGACAACCGAACGCCACCTTAATAAACTTAGTGTGTCATGCACACTACTGTGTATCCTTAAACCCCTAAATTAATCATGCGTTCATGTAAACCATAAACTATGTTCTCAACACTAAAATTTCATCGGATAAACGTAAATGTATTATTAGATAAATTAAAAATCACAAATATAACATGTCAATTGGAAAAGGAATTTGTGTTTTTAGGAACATATGTCGTGTTCTGAAAACATGCATCAATTTTCAAAATTAGCATAATGGAACATTTGTTCTTCCAGTTTTTGGCGTGCTTCCAAATGAAGCCATTTTTTGTTGTTGTGGGGAGTAATTTATGTTTTACCACGTCAGTTGTCGAGAATAATAAATGTGAATATTCAATGCATGACTTGGTTGGTTTAAGATTTTGTATGTGTTGCTCTAAAAAAGAAAAGGAAAAAGTGCTTAAAATACATGTCACTCTTATTCACTTGTAAATTATGTGTTTTTAAGGGTCAGATTTAACTTAATTTGTTTACAATATTTTTTTTGTTATTGCCAGTATTTTAACCATTCAATATATTAATGAGTTTGTGGAGTTACAAAATTACGTGTCAAAAACTAAATGTTTCGTATTTATTGTGACATATGGAGTATTATACATGTATGTGTAGTTTTCATATTTATTGGGGCAGATAGAATATTAGTTTAAACATGCATGTGTAGATATGGAATGTACACACTACTACACAATGCTAGTAGTTTTCATATTTATTGGGGCAGATAGAATATTAGTTTAAACATGCATGTGTAGATATGGAATGTACACACTACTACACAATGCTACATGATCAATAGTTGATACTTGATGGGATCAGATGACCCACTCAAAGACTTGAGAGCCTAAAGGGCATTGATATGAGATGCTTTTTGAAAGTGTATTTTGTTATCAAGACAGGAACGTCGGTTGGAAGATATAGTCTATCATTTAACTAAGAAAGTGATCAACTAGTACTTTTGATGTTACTAGACATTTAATTAATAGGTTATGTAATTGAAAATTAATGAAATCTTTATCCTATAATTTCTTTGTTTAAGTGTTCCATCTCAATTATCTTTTATCATTTTGTTAATATTAGGTAATAAGAACTCCTATTTATTCGTTATCCAGATAGCGTAAGAGATCCGAGTAGCGTTATTTAGAGTCTCATATAATCTATTTTGATACGGTACGCGTACTTTACCTTTAAACTATATTATAATAACTCCCTCCGTCTCACAATAAGAGTCCTATTTTGTCATTTCGGTACGTCCCACAATAAAAGTCGTATATCACTTTTACCATAAATGATAAGTAGGCCTTACATTCCACCAGCTTATTCCACTTACATTTTATTAGCATATTCACTCGAAGTCAATTTTTAAATCTAATAAAAATAGTGCATCGCAAAAATGCGAAAAATGAGTTTATTTATTTTCATTTAAAGTTAAATGACAGTTAATACATTTCATCCTAAAATGATTAGAAAAATCATAGCATAATATATTAGCCATAGATAAACAAATCAAACATTTAATTATTTTAGTTATATGTATGGTTTTCTAGGCCTGCAATGTTTTGGACCTGACGGCCGACTTGTGGCTCCAATTCATTTGGTGGTTTAGTTGTATATTTACATAGTAAATTAGTTACTAAAAAATTCAAAACAAAACAAAACAAAAAAAAGGAAGCCGAGTAAGTCAAAATCGAATGGCTTTGTTTTCGCTAATTTAACAATGCCTTTTATTTACAATAAAAATACAAGTTACTGAATTTTTTAATTGCATTCTAATGGCTAGCATGCTACCTTACATTTTATAATTAAGGAGTCATAATCTGTAACGATAAGGAATTACGTGGACCGATATAAATATATATGTGACAATTCCCTAAGCTTCATATTGATTTTAAAAATAAATGGCATTTTTTATTCCACTGGTAAGACGACCCTTGTCAATTTGATTTATTCAGTTACCTAACGTTGATAATTCAAGTAATGGCTTCCTAGAAAAATATTTAAGCATTATATAAGACTATAAGTTATCAAACTGAGTCATACATAGCCCCTGATCAATCTTCTATCAGTTAATGAATTATCAATGAGTTAAAATACTTTATGCTAGTAAATTTTATTCTGATTACAACAAAGTTAATTATTCTCTACCCTAAGTCTTTTTTAGGGTGATGCATTTTAGCTTGACACCAATAATGATCTAGTAATGATATTACACGATTAAACATGGTATCATACAATTAAATCTAATATTACAAAATTTAAAATTATAACAAAATGGTTAAAATTTTATCACGATTTAAATCTAAATAATAAAATTAAAGTATAATATTTTTTAAATAATAAAAAAAAATTAAAAATAATAATTTTATTTTTTTAACGGGTAATCCGAAACTAACCTGATCCAACTTGAAATCATCGGTTGGGACCCAAACCAAATAAGGTGCGATTCAAGTTCATTACCTTCATGCATGTTAATGTCAGGTTTTCGTGTTATGTCGAAAATTGACAGCCCTCTCCCTTTTGCAATTTTGGTTCATTTCACTTCAAGAGTTCCATTTCACTTTTCTATTATAAATAGCAAATAAGTCTCATACTCTATTAATTCACTTCGCTAGCATTTTATTTTAAGACTAATATAAAAGTGAGATTTATATTCTATTAGTAACCTTTTTAACTTTTTTTCCTTTAAATCCAGTGATCGATGAGTCAAATTATAACTTTTATTGCATGAGGGATGCGTTGTATACCAACAGTAGTATCTTATAATGATTTGAATAATAATATACTTCTCATTTTTATATTATATCAAAAATAAATATTAAACTATATAAAATCATAAAACCTTTTTCATATATAAAGCGATAGATCATGGGGACCTAGCTATTCATGAAAAGGTGAAAAAGCGAAATAGGAAAGGGGCACTATATATTGTGTTGTGTGCCTTTTTAGCCTTTAGAAAGGGAAAAAGGTGATCACCGGAGTTCTATACGGTAAGTTTGGAATTTATTTTATCCAAGTATTATAAATTACTAGTAAATTAATACATCAAATGACCAAAACAAACACAACCTAGCTAACTATATTAAACAAGTATTATAGCTTTATTTAAGTAAAAGTAACTATATATGTAGTCCTTTCTTTACTAATAACCTCACTTTCTACGATGACAACGTTTCTTGAACGTCTAACGTGGCCTAACACGACATCTATTTTTTTCTTCACAAGGTGGATAAGAGACTTTCTCAATCTCTCTCATCAATTATAACACATATTTATTGGTATAGAAAATCAAAGGGCCAATTTACATGACATTATCATCCTATTATCCTCCAAAGCAAAGGGATTTTTTTAAAGATTTTAAGCAGAGTCTAGTTGTCACGTCAGCCTAGAGGCTGGCTTTTGGAGATCCTCAAGCCTCAAGGCATGCGGAGAAATAATATTCTACTCCAATTTGAATCTAAGTATGTGACATTGCACCAATCATTGTAGTTTAAATATTCAACAATATAGAAAAAAATGGTCACCCTTGAATTTAAAATGATTTATTCAACCCCGGATTAAATACTGCTGAGGGCCAGCATTGCATGAAAGGGCAGAATATGCACGTAATAGTCACTCCTCCATCAAAAATATTCTAAGTATCCATAACCCACTCTTTTCTGCTTTATTTTAATGCTAAGGTCCGTGATACATAGAAGTAGAACTAAACTTATTGAAAACCAAATATATTTTGGATAAGTTTTCAACTTTTATACACATAAAAAATCAAATTCGTGGCATCGTTAAAATGAAGGCAATATTATTAGGCCTAAACTCTTTTAATTGGATCATATATAGATGAAATTATCCTATAGTGTGGGCATATAAATTAGTAGTAAATTTAATCGGATTCGTCGATGCATATCTGAACTCGTATGATATTGTTTTTTATGGGCTAAGCCTTCACGATTTTGTTCTTGAGATGCATTCCAAAAGGCTTTATCCTAATGGAGTTGGTGGTAGATCATATATATTTCTTTCAACTTTACTTATTTATCCATGTGAATTGTGAGATGTGGTTTGAAATCCAACAAACCTCACCTCAAATTAAGATCATACTACACAGGCCATATGCTATCGCAAGTCTTGATCGAGTCATATGTACTCAGAAAATAAGTAAAAATTGCAAGCAATATATATAAGGTACCCTGACACCATTAGTTTAAGAAAATAACAAAAAAACAAACAGTAAAAGTTTAGCTCAAAATGGATAATATCTTTTTGGGTATGGACAAACTAACCCTTGCATTAGTCATAAAAGGTTTTCTTGCTTAAGTTATTGAAATTAAGAATAAGACAGACTAACCCTTGCATTAGTCATAAAAGGTTTTCTTGCTTAAGTTATTGAAATTAAGAATAAGTTAATTAATGAAAAACTGATTCATAATCAGAAAGGTAGATTATGATTTATTGGGTCCTGGTGTTACTGACCAATAAAAAGTCAGAACTCGAATCCACCTCACCTTTATAAATTATTGTCACAAGTCAACACCATTGGAAAACTGATTCTTTAGTTGGGCAGCTACACATTGTGTGGTATGTATCTGTACCAATATTTTTTAAATAGATTATCGTTTCCTCTTTGATTTCCTAAATTCATCTCAAATTTCTACATTGTTGATTTCTTAAATCGAAAAGAGAAATATATGATTCTTCTTTTGCCACTTGTCCAATCCATAAAAACGTGATTCTATTCACATTCTTCCCATATTCTATGAAATATAAAAAGGATTCCTTATTTAATGAATCATACTAGCTATATGATATGTCCAAAGATGATACCAGCGCCATGCTGCTACCATGTCTTATTAATTACTATAAAATAAAAGTATAAATTCTAAAAATAAAATTGAAACTCGTGTTCTGAGAGATTAATTTATAGTACTTTCATGTTGTAATTAACGTGCTTTAATTATGGTTAGTTGAATAATAACTATAAGTAATTAATTTTGTGTAGGATGAAAAAAGTTGTCTATTTTTATGGATAGGGAAAAAGAATAAATGTCCATTTAGTGATTATTCATTTCAATGAAGAAACCATCGGTTATAGTACTATACTCATTTTCACGAATTTGTGTCATTATTCTTAGGCCATCTGCATCGTTGTCTCTTATCCGTCCCTTAACCGTCCCTTAAATTACTATTCATGGGCCCCACTGTACTTTTTTACTCCATCTCTTAACTAAGGGACGTAACCTGCAACCCTCAATCTCTTATCCGTCCCTTAAGCGTCTCTTAAATTACTATTCATTCAATTTTATTTTTTATTTTTATTTCCAACCAAATTCAATTAATAAAAACACACTTCATTAAATAAAATAAAATTACAACATAAGATAAAAATACAACTTAAAATTCAAAAAAATAAAAAAATACATAATTAAAATCCTAAAAAAATAAAAATTACATAACTTAAAAGACAATTTTATAGAAAATAAAAAAAACTACTCCGCCGGCGAATCATCCCCCCGAAGGCGGTGGAGGTGCACTGAAGCCACCTGGAGGCAGAATACCAAGTTGTCTTGCCATAAACTCAATTCCGGCAAGATAGGCTTGGTATTGGGGAAGCGTTATGCCGGAAGTGTGCGCCATTGTGGCGGTCATGTACATGGACATTAGGGAGTTCGAGGGTGCCCCCGAGCCCGAGCCTGCCTGGCTTGATTCGGCTCGGCCCCTCCTCCCTCTAGCTGCTTTCGCCGCATTTCTCCCTTGCGGCCAACGGCGCCCACGGGAGGACCCCCCGGCAACGTCTATCGTGCCCTCAACCTCCTGCGAGGCAAACTCTTGTGCGGCGCTGCCTGAACCGTCCTCACTAGACGAGTATAGGCCACCCGCCGTGTGCTTCGTGCGCTTCGAGGTCGAGCCCGAGCTGGACCGGACACCGCCGGCCCACCTTTCCTCGTCTTTGACGACCTCCCAAACATCGACATGTTTGAATTGTTTGGCGGTGTCGTCGAAGTAGACTCGCAAAGCCGACCTCAGAATGTCGGCTCCCGTGTCTCCGCTTTGGTAATGAGCCGCTTCACTCTTGTAGATGGAGCAGAATTTTTTGACCTCTTTGTCGACTCGGTCAAAGTGAGCGCGGAGCATCTTATATGTGCGGCGGCGGGACCCCTTAGGCTTAATCTCGTGGTAGGCCTCGGTGACCTTTTCCCAGAAGCACTTCCGGGATTGTTGATTCCCGACGATGGGATCGTACGAGACGCTGATCCAGGCGTTGTACACCGCCAGTGTTTCTTTGGGGTTGTACGGATGCCGGCCTAGATCCTCCTTCTCCTCCTCGTCCGCCTCCGCCTTGGAGCTTCCACCGCCTCGGCCTCCTCCACCGCCTCGGCCTTCTTCCGGAGTGGGTTCAACGGAATAATACTCCCGAATCTGGGATAATCGCTGCGAATACCTCGGGGCGGAGGGACGGGCATATGCATCCACATCAAAATAGGGTGGTTGGTACCCCCCAGCGTCGACGAACCGGAACCACCACCCAGGACATTGTACATGCCCCCAGTCCCCGAACGCGTTGATGTCGAACCCGCCGGAGCCGCCACCGCTAGAGTTTCCGTCGCCGGACATTTTATGATGAGAGGTTAGATGAAAATTGGAGAGGAAATGGAGATGATTTGGGAAGAATAGATGTGTATTTGTGTGTGAAATGGGGATGAATTAGAAGTATTTATAGAGTAAAAAAATAAAAAAATAATAAAAAATGGTAATATTACCGTTTTTCATTTTAATTTTTTTTAATTCAATTTTTTTAAAAATGATTTATTGCGTCAGCGTGACGATGCCTACTCGCGGACCGGCGAGTGGGCGTCACGCATGGCGCCGGAGCGTGGCGAGACGTCTCGCCATCCGTCTCGGCGGAACGGAACTCTTGGCGGGCTGGGGACGAGACGGGGCGCTGCAACGCGTCACGCCGCCGTCTCGTCCCGGCGTGACGGATTACGGGCCACCCGCGTGACGCGTTGCGGGTGGCCTTAAATGTTGGTACCACTTTTCAACAAGATTTTTTGCAATTACTTTAGCAAAAATTGACTCTTGCATAGATGGTCCCTAGCTATGGATTCCCGTCCAATCAGAACCTTTGTGCTGAGTTTCTTTTCAAGTAATTTAAAACAACTTTTTTATTAGAAAAAGTGGAGTAATTGATCATTGATTACCTAGTACTAAAAAAGATTCAGTACAAAAATTTCCAAAAGTCATAATTCTTGCCAACATATATAGTGTTAGAATCAATCAATGTATTTACAAATTGAAAACTTATGCACTAACTAATTTGATTATCAAAATTTTAGATTCAAGCGAAAGTGAATAATAGTACTACTAATTTAAGTGTTGGATTCTCACATCAACAATGAGCAGCAAGACCGCGCCAAAGAGAGTAAAAGCGGGTGAACGAGCTCTCCACGCGCTCGCGGCGCCCTTCTCCTCCAATCATAGCGCGAGGTGTTGCCCACTCGCTAGACACAAGTGTGAGACACCAAGACAAAAAGTGTTGTATTGTCCCCCACCACTCAGCAAGCTAGTTGATAGGTACATGCAATCACAACCTAAAAGCCAGCACCAAAGTGAGCTGAGATCAAGTGACAATTTATATCCAACTGTTAAATTCTTTCTCTTGTGAGATACTAATTGATTCTTGCTTGGTTATATGAATACCAGCTTGATTATTGCAATATTTTGTACCTCAAGATATAAAAGATCCACCGGAAGGGTAAGAAGTGTATTGGTTTGTTTTTTAGTAGTATTATTTTGATGAGAATATAAGTATCTCGTTACAAAAATATAGCTAGCATGTTGGCTTGATTGATAACTGATAAGGCTAATTTCATGCATAGGTCTAGGGTTTTAATTCGTAAAATTTCTAGGTCTAACGCACGTTTTAAGCCAAGTGTGTGAAGATTTTCGCCAGGTCCAGAAAGGAGGAGGACAGTTGCGTGGACCTAGGAAATAGGCGAATGAATGGACATTATGTGGAAAATTGCTTGACGGAGGAAGCCTCGGAGTTGAAGGGTAGAATAGAGATTTCTACGAAGACTCTAGAAGGCTATGTCCGCGTATATAAAAGGCAGAAGCATGCACGCTGGAGGGATCTCCTGGGTTGGAGGCCTCGCTAACAGCCTGTAGCTTAGTTCACTTTTCACACACTTGGGTTCTTTTCGTGGGGAGATTTAGGGGGGTCATGCTCTGGGGTTTACTTTGAGCTTTCATATATTTTCGATTGGGTCGTAACACCGTCCTTCGGTGGGGGTGAAGAAACAATTTAATTTCCGCTTTCATACTTTGCTGATTTTGCCGAGCTTCGCTGTTCGAAGCTTGGACCTCTGTTTCCTTTTGCCGAATATTCTCTTATTTTAATACAAGTTTGATTTTTTGTTACGTCTGTTATGTTGATTTTCGGAATTTTGGAGTTGGATTGTTCGAGTTGGGTGCGTTTCGCAGTTGTTTTCTGAATTTATGCAGGTTTGAGGTTGGATCTGGGTGATCGGAGTCTGTTTGTGGATGAATCGGAGGGTTGAGTTCGCTGGTGTTGTGGAGTTGTCTGTGATTGTTTGAATTCGGAGTTGATCGGAGCAGATCTGTGAAAACCGGAGTTATGGAGTCGATTGTGTCTGTTGTTGGGTTCGGATCGCTTGGATCCGGAGTGGATTAAGCACCCAATGTGAATCTGAGCAAGATTTATTTAATTTTATGCCTAGTTTACGTGTTTTCATTTCATTTTGCCTAGTTTACGTAGATCTGATGTATTTCCGGTTCATAGCAAGTTTTCGGCATCCAAATCTTTATATTTTGTTCGAATCTAGATATATGCTCTGTTTTCTCCATTTGCGTGCTTGAATCGGTTAGGAAATTGCATGTCGTTGTTAGTTGGAGCATGAGTTTGTTATTTGCAGCTTTAGCCGTACTTGCTATATTTGGAGTCATGGTCCCCACTGTTTTATTTTCCCTGTCTAGTCTTAGTTAGTTAGTCACTTACTTAATCTAGGAAGTAAAATGTATCTCTCAGTATTGAAGTCTGATTCTATTACATTTTCTGTGTCTTAGGTCTAGCATTTTCATTTCGTGCCTAGATCTAGAGGTAGTTAAAATTCTCAACCCTTTTGCGTGGTAGCAGCCGCTTGTTTCCAGAGTCTCTAAGCACTACTTCACGAATCCATCTTCGTGGGATCGACCCCGTTTCCCTATGCTAATTTATAGTATTCGGGCTGAGGGATTTATTTTTGAAGGGGAGTCGAGTGTGTCCAACGACAAAAACGCTCTGTGTTCTCTTGAGTTCCTGGACCTGGTGATCCAGTGGATTTAAGGAGCGTGGTGTCTTGACCGAGCACTTGCATTAGTTTTCTCTGTGCACACTTGCTTACTCCGTGTGAAACCACACTACTACCAGACCGTAGCTCTTCAAATGGCGCCGTTGCCGGGGATGGATGGCGTGCTTTGTGTTAGTGTTCAGAGTCTGTGGTGTAAATAGTTTTGATTTATTTTCTTTCTTTTTTTATTTGTAGTTTATGAGCAGAGACTCAAGATCTGCCCACTGGAGCAACTCATCTAGGTGGAAGCATGACCAGTTTAATTGGCAGGTTAAGTATACAGTCTCTACTGTGACCACCAGATCAGGGTTCACCACGGGAGATCCGTTTCCGAGTGAATTTACTAGCAACGAATCTTGGACGTCGTCAGGACGTGAAGATCCAGAGTCACCACCCGAATCAGAAACAGAGTCAGAAACAGGGGAAGCAGAGGAAGTAGTCATGGCGCAAGTGGTAGATCCAGATCCAGAGATTGGGTCGCTGACAACTCATTTAGATGGAGAGCCGGCCCAAGCCATAGTAATGAACCAGCGCCAGAGGACTATTGAGATCAAGACAAATGTACTCAACATCTTGCCAATGTTCTCTGGGCGCAGAAATGAGTGTCCGTATGAGTTCTTAAATGAATTCAGTAAGTTGTGTGGTATTCAAAAGAGGCCGAATAAAGCAACAGAGGAGGATTATCGCCTACGGGCAATTCCGTTTACCTTGAAGGGGGAAGCTAATACGTGGTTATTGAGGTTGCCCCCGGATTCTATCCGCACATGGAGGGACTTCAAGTTGGAATTCTTAGATTATTTCTTCCCATCCAACAAGACGAATGCACTGAAAAAAGAAATACTAGAGTGTAAGCAGGATTACGATGAATCCTTGAGTCAGTATTGGTCGAGATTCAAGGGATTGTAGGATGCATGCCCGAATCACCGAATGATAGAGGCAGAGACCTACTCTCTGTTTTACGAAGGGGCAACTCCTGAGTCAAAGGACTTAATGAACTCCTCGAGTGGGGGGAATTTCACAAGGAAGAGGGGAAGTGAGGCAAGAGAAATCCTGGGGAAGTTGATCGACGCTAAGAAGGCGTACGATAACCCTAGAAATGCAGTGAGGAGAAAATCGGTGCATGCTGTGAGAGAGCAAGAAGATGATAAGGTAGAAGCAAGGATTGACAGGCTCGAGAAAGCTCTATTGAACTCAATTGAAAAAACAAATCCACCAGTTTCACAAGGGAATGAGAAATCTCTTGGTCCAGAAGATAATCAAATTCAGCAATATTACGGGACCCAGGAAGGAGATTATCAGGCCCAGGTCAATGCAATGAGAAGTTGGAATCCCGATGGGAGCTGGAATCCAGAGAGACAGAGAGATGCGCCCTGGAGAAACCATCCAAATTTCAGATGGACTGACAATGAGCAGAATCAGCCAGCACCACAACAAAGTCAGCAGTTTGCACCTCAGCCCGAAAGACAAGGTAACTGGTCAGGAAGGAATCAAGAGGGACAGGGCAGCTGGATCAATCGGAACCAAGGAGACCACTCGAGCTGGGGAAACAGAAATCAGAACAATCAAGGGAACTCTTATGTACCACCGCACCAAAGGAATTTTCAGAACAATTACCAGGGTCAAGGAAATCAATACAACAACTCTTCAGGAGGTCAAGGAAATGCTCGTCAGAATCAGATGAGTGGACCGACTCTGAATATAGGGCCAGGACCCAGTCAGCCACCAAAGCCACAAAAGAGTATCGATGATATGGTGCACGATCTCGTCAGTTCTTAGCAACATATGCAAAACAACCTGCAATCAAACAATGACGTAGTGCACAAGCTTCAAGATGCTCAACAGGAGCAAAAGGCGGCCATGGATATGCTGGCCAAGCAATTATCGCAGATAGCCACTTCTTTGAGTGATATGAGGGGAAAGAAAGATTCCCGCCTCAGTAAGGCCACCAGATAGAGCGAATATAAGTCAGATTACCTTGAGATCCGGGAAGGGATATGAAGGGCCAGTGGTAAGAACGAAGGAAGTGACAGGTTCCAAGGAAGACAAGAAGTACGAGGATACTATTCCTAGATCCAGGAACTTGGAGGGAGAAAATTCCTTGGTCAAGGATGACCTTGAAACAGGAGATTTGGAGAAACCCCTGCCTAAGTCAACTGAACCATTTTTCCTCGATCCAGAGCCGGAGTTGGAAAACGAGGCAGTAAGGGAGGAAACTGGAGAATTCTCAGCTGAAAGCTCTATCGGAGCAGGGAAGCGACTGAAGCCTTTCCCAAGCCGGGGGGAAGCTAAGAAGAAGAAGGAAGAGCCGGTGGATTTCATGGATATTTTTGGGAAATTGGAGATTAATCTACCATTCTTACAGGTTTTGAAATTGCCGGTGTTTAGCAAGTTCATCAAGGAATTTATAGCTGGGAAGGGTAGACCTAGTGGGAAAATGCAATGATCCAGGTATGTTTACCTTACCCATCTCTATTGGTGATGTAAAAATCGAGCATGCTATGTGTGATTTAGGTGCATCCATAAATGTGTTACCACTGTCTATATACAAGAAGTTAGTAGGGGTAGGCATGGTGGACACCAAAGTTGTGATCCAATTGGCAGACAGGTCATGCATTTGTCCTGAAGGAGTGCTTGAGAACGTGATAGTAAAGGTACATGACTTCTTGTACCCAGCAGATTTCCATGTGATTAGAATGAGTGATAATGAATCTACAGAGTCTGGTGGAGTACTTTTAGGGAGACCTTTCCTGCGTACCGCTAAGACTATCATTGATGTTTTTGATGGTACCATCTGCCTTGATTATAATGGGGAGAAATATACATTCAGCATAGATGAGGCAATGAAAAAACCTCTTGACGTTGAAAATTTGCATGCTATAGATGTTATTAACCCCTTAGTCCAAGAATATCTTGAGACAGAGTTAATGCAGGAACAGATCGAGAATTCTGAAATAAGTCATGACATTGATAGAGAAGTAGCTAGTTGGTGTCAAGCAATGAACACGAGTGAGTTATAAGATGATGAGCTAGCTGAAGCGATTCTAGAATTCTGTACGAACCCGGAGCTAGCCAGATCAAGGAAGGCACCTTATGTGGCGAGCGTGGACAGTTCTACTGAGTCTAAGAAGGGAATAACAACTGAGTCGACAGAGAAAAATCCCTTGCCCCAGGAAAAAGATGTTCCCAAGAAAGAGTTGAAAACGCTTCCACCTGGGCTCAAGTATGCGTATCTGGAGGAGAATGAAAATTTCCCGGTGATTATTAACAGCAGCTTGACCGAGGGACAAGAAGAGAAATTGCTGAATGTAATCAGGAGAAACAAGAAGGCTATTGGGTGGACACTCTCTGACTTGGTTGGGATCAGTCCAGATCTGTGCAAGCATCACATTCGCCTAGAAGAAGAAGCAAAAGCCTGTAGGGACCCACAACGCAAGTTGAATCTAAACATGAGGGAAGAAGTGCTGAAGGAAGTATTGAAGTTGCTATCCCTAGGAATCATATATTCCATACCAGACAGTGAATGGGTTAGTCCAGTACATATGGTACCAAAGAACTCAGGAATACAGGTGGTTAAGAATGATAAAAATGAGTTGGTCCCTACTCGACTTGTTACTGGGTGGAGGATGTGTATTGACTACCGGAAGCTGAACGAGGCTACCAAGAAGGATCACTTCCCATTACCTTTCATTGACCAGATGTTGGAAAGGTTGGCGGGCAAGCAATATTTTTGTTTCCTGGATGGATATAGTGGGTATTTTCAAATCTATGTGGATCCCGAGGATCAGGAGAAGACAACTTTCACGTGTCCCTTTGGAACGTATGCTTACAGAAGGATGCCATTTGGCCTGTGCAATGCGCCAGGTACTTTTCAGCGGTGTATGATGAGTATCTTCTCGGATCTCCTGGAAGATTGCATCGAGATTTTTATGGACGACTTCACTGTGTACGGGAATTCATTTGACTCGTGTTTGGCAAGTTTGGATATAGTGCTGAGGAGGTGCCAGGAGAAGCATTTGGTTTTGAATTTCAAGAAATGCCACTTTATTGTCCCTGAGGGAATTGTCCTAGGGCATGTGGTGTCAGAAAGAGGCATACAAGTAGATTAAGCAAAAATTGATGTTATCTCAAAACTGCCTTACCCGACGAATCAGAAAGAGGTGAGAGGATTCCTAGGGCACGCAGGATTCTATAGGAGGTTTATAAAGGACTTCGCAAGGATCGCTCAACCACTCACTCACTTATTGCATAACGATGTGGAGTTTGTTTTCGATAAGGAGTGCAAAAAAGCTTTTCAGTTGTTGAAGGATAGGTTAGTTTCTGCTCCCATTATTAGAGCGTCCGACTGGAATCTACCTTTTGAAATCATGTGTGACGCAAGCGACTATGCCGTGGGAGCGGTGCTAGGTCAAAGAGTTGATGGGAATAGCTACGTGATTTTTTCTGCATCCAAGACGCTAAATCAAGCCCAGAAGAACTATGACACCATCGAATAAGAAATGCTGGCGGTGGTATATTCATTTGAGAAATTTCGCCCGTACTTGCTGGGGTCGAAGGTGATCGTTTTCACCGACCACGCGGCCATTAAGTACATGCTGGCGAAGAAGGAGTCTAAACCAAGATTAATCCGTTGGGTGTTACTTTTACAAGAATTTGATTGGGAGGTTAAGGATAAGAAAGGAACTGAGAACCAGGTGGCTGACCACCTTAGTCGTATTTTTCAAGGGGAGACCGAGGAAGCAATACCAGATGCATTCCCCGAGGAACATTTGTATTATTTAGGGGAATTTCCTAGACCTATCAATTGGGAAAAAATCAAGGCGTTAACAGGTCCATGAGATTCTGAGAAAGGTAAATGTCATCTAAACAATGAGCCATGGTTCGCAGACCTGGCAAATTACTTGGTCACTGGAGATGTGCCTAGTTCGCAGGAAATCTCCCGGGCCCAGAGAAGAAGCTCAAAAGCGAAGCCAAGTATTATTTCTGGGACGATTCGTATTTGTGGAGAATGGGAGCTGCCCAAGTAATCCGGAGGTGTATCCCGGAGTGGGAACAGAGGGATGTACTAAATCATTGCCATGCCCTAGCTTGTGGAGGTCACTTTGGACCTAGGAAGACCGCAAGGAAGGTGTTAGATAGCGGTTTTTTCTGGCCTACATTGCATAAAGATGCTTTCGAGTTTTGTCAGAACTGTGAGAGGTGTCAACAGACCGAGGGAATCTCCAGGAGGGACGAAATGCCACAAGTTCCAGTGATTGTGTGTGAGATCTTCGATGTCTGGGGAATGGACTTCATGGGTCCATTTCCGTCTTCATACGGGAACACATACATACTTGTGGCAGTTGATTATGTTTCAAAGTGGATAGAGGCCAAGGCGACCACATCTTGTGAAGCCAAAGAGGTAGCGAAATTCCTTAGGGCTAACATTTTTAATAGGTACGGAGTGCCCAGAGCTATAATATCTGACAATGGGACGCATTTCCGTAACCGGACTATTGAAGCTCTAATGAGAAAGTACAAAGTTCACCATAGCCTTTCCACACCATACCACCCTCAATCAAATGGGCAAGCAGAGATCTCCAACAGGGAGATAAATGCGATACTGGAGAAGACGGTTAATCCGTCTAGGAAGGACTGGAGTAAGAGGCTTGGAGATGCACTATGAGCTTACAGGACAGCGTACAAGATGCCTATTGGGATGTCACCTTATAGGCTTGTGTTCGGAAAAATGTGTCACTTGCCCGTGGGATTAGAACACCGAGCATATTGGGCGGTCAAGGAGATTAACATGAGACCCGAGTCCTATGAGGAAGAGAGAAAATTGCAGCTGCAGCAGTTGGAGGAGTTAAGGCTGGAGTCATATGAATCGACAATGTGGTACAAAGAGAAAACAAGACTCTAGCATGACAAGAACCTACGGGGTCAAAGAATTGAGAGTAGGTCAAAAAGTTCTCCTATTCCAATCCCGCCTAAAGTTGATGCCTGGTAAGCTGAAGTCCAAATGGACTGGACCATACACTATTGTGAGTGTTCGTGCAAATGGAGCAGTAGAGATCCAGGGAAGTACTTCAAACTCGACTTCTTTTCTTGTCAACGGTCATCATGTGAAGGTATTTAGGGATAACTCGGAGATGTGTGTAGTGGATGAAATGCCACTACGCGCATTCCCTGATATCGTCTAATCGGTCTGGGAAGTGAGTATTCTTAGAGATTTCCTAGGTCCAGTAACCAAGAAGTTTTACCATGACCTGACCTAGGGAATCTTGAGAACACTTGAACACAATTTGTAAATATTTAATTGTTTTCTTTAATTCAAGGAAAAAAATCCAAACAAATTAAAAAAAAAACATCAAACTAAAAATGAAACGCCAGACTCCCCGGGTCTTGGGTATGACAGTATCAAAATCATGCCTAAGGAGTCTGGTTTTCCGAAAATATTTTTGGAAGATTGTTTTTTTAATTGATTTCCCCCAACCCAAGTAACTTTTACTTTTCATCTTTTATTGCTTTCTGTTTATGATTATCTGTGCCAGCATGCTTCGTTCTGTATCTATGTGTTGCACCTTCCCACACTTAGCCCAATCTTTGGTCTAAGTGTGAGAAGGGGTTGTGCTGTTTTTGCATGTTTGGTTTTGGTTGTTGAGTTTTCTCCCACTTAGCCCGGTGTACGGTCTAAGTGTGGGAAGTTTGTTTTGTTTTTAGAATGTTGTTTGTTTGTTTTGTGGTCTGTTTTGTGTTGTTTATACTTCCCTATTCCCCCCCTTCACTAGGATAGCTTGGGGACAAGCTTGAGTGAAGTAGGAGGGGGAGGGAATAGGTGCAGTATTTGTTTTGTTTTTTTTTTTCTGTGAATGAGAGTCTTAGAGTCTTCAGTTTTTTTTTTTATTTCTGTGTGTTGCGTGTTGCATGAGCTAGTGGATACAATAAGGCAAAAATTCCCTTAGTAAGAGCAATTGAAGAAAGGATGCACGTCAACTTTGATGCCTTTTTCCTTAATAAACTAAAAGCGGTCTGGATGAAGTAAGGACGATGGAAAATGCCTTAGATAACCTAGCTGTGTAGCCCTACTATAAAAGTGAGTTATAAGCCTAAACGCTTTGAGCTAACATGTGAAAAATGGGCAACCACTTGATGCTTAGGGAATAGAGTATAAAGGAGAAAAAATGGGTTATGGAGGTATAAACTGGACGAAGTCCAGGAGCTGGTGGTATAAGCTGGACGAAGTCCAGGGGGAAATTGGGAAAAAGAAAAGAAAAAGACGGTTAACTACCTAAGGGCAGGAAGTAAAAAATTACCTGACCCAAGAATAAAAAAAAGAGGATAGGGAAAAAGAAGATGATAGAAAGGAGAAACTCTCAAAACCCAACGCATCAGTGGTGTAACTTTAACTTTGGAGCGTTTTGATCCTAACATCCCTGGTAAGGAATGAGTGATCGAGCAAACCTAACCGCTAGGAAATCCATAGGTTTCTTGACAAACTGACAGACCGTTTAGGTCGACGAAGGAAGAAGGAGGATTTAAAGACTGTAGACGATCAGAGAGAACTTAAGCTTGTGGGGACAGTCGCCTAAAAGTTGAAACTAGTGCATGCTTATTTGTTGTGTTTTGTGTTCTTTGTGTGTTCTTTTCTTTTCTGAGTCTGTAGTTGTCTAGGTTTAAGAGTCTGTTTTTGTGTTAGTATCTTGTTTGTAGAGTCGTTCTTGGGAATCGTGCATAGAAATTTGCCTTATTTCTTTTTCTTGTCTTTCATACTTGAGGACAAGCATGGTTTAAGTGTGAGTAGTTTGATAAGGCTAATTTCATGTATAGGTCTAGGGTTTTAATTCGTAAAATTTCTGGGTCTAACGCACGTTTTAAGCCAGGTGTGTGAAGATTTTTGCCAGGTCTAGGAAAGTAGGAGGACAGTTGCGTGGACCTAGGAAATAGGCGAATGAATGGACATTATGCTGAAAATTGCTTGACAGAGGAAGCTTCGGAGTTGAAGGGTAGAATAGAGATTTCTACGAAGACTCTAGAAGGCTATGTCCGCGTCTATAAAAGGCAGAAGCATGCACGCTGGAGGGATCTCCTGGGTTGGAGGCCTCGCTAACAGCCTGTAGCTTAGTTCACTTTTCACACACTTGGGTTCTTTTCGTGGGGAGATTCAGGGGGGTCATGCACTGGGGTTTACTTTGAGCTTTCATATATTTTTGATTAGGTTGTAACACCGTCCTTCGGTGGGGGGCGAAGAAACAATTTAATTTCCGCTTTCATACTTTGCTGATTTTGCCGAGCTTCGCTGTTCGAAGCTCGGACCTCTGTTTGCTTTTGCCGAATATTCTCTTATTTTAATAGAAGTTTGATTTACTGTTACTTCTGTTATGTTGATTTTCGGAATTTTGGAGTTGGATTGTTCGAGTTGGGTGCGTTTCGCAGTTGTTTTCTGAATTTATGCAGGTTTGTGGTTGGATCTGGGTGATCAGAGTCTGTTTCTGGATGAATCGGAGGGTTGAGTTCGCTGGTGTTGTGGAGTTGTCTGTGATTGTTTGAATTCGGAGTTGATCGGAGCAGATCTGTGAAAACCGGAGTTATGGAGTCGATTGTGTCTGTTGTTGGGTTCAGATCGCTTGGATCCGGAGTGGATTAAGCACCCAACGTGAATCTGAGCAAGATTTATTTAATTTTATGCCTAGTTTATGTGTTTTCATTTCATTTCGCCTAGTTTACGTAGATCTGATGTATTTCCGGTTCATAGCAAGTTTCCGGCATCCAAATCTTTATATTCTGTTCGAATCTAGATATATGCTCTGTTTTCTCCATTTGCGTGCTTGAATCGGTTAGGAAATTGCATGTCGTTGTTAGTTGGAGCATGAGTTTGTTATTTGCAGCTTTAGCCGTACTTGCTATATTTGGAGTCATGGTCCCTACTGTTTTATTTTCCCTGTCTAGTCTTAGTTAGTTAGTCGTTTACTTAATCTAGGAAGTAAAATGTGTCTCTCAGTATTGAAGTCTGATTCTATTACATTTTCTGTGTCTTAGGTGTAGCATTTACATTTCGTGCCTAGATCTAGAGGTAGTTAAAATTCTCAACCCTTTTGCGTGGCAGCAACCGCTTGTTTCCAGAGTCTCAAAGCACTACTTCACGAATCCATCTTCGTGGGATCGACCCTATGCTAATTTATAGTATTTGGGTTGAGGGATTTATATATGAAGGGAAGTCGAGTGTGTCCAACGACAAAAACACTCTATGTTCTCTTGAGTTCCTGGACCTGGTGATCCAGTAGATTTAAGGAGCGTGGTGTCTTGACCGAGCACTTGCATTAGTTTTCTCTGTGCACACTTGCTTACTCCGTGTGAAACCACACTACTACCAGACCGTAGCCCTTCAACAACCACAATCGCAACTTGCTAGTCACGAGTTGTCATGTACTCACAAGATAAAACAAATAATAGGGTATGTATTAGTTCTATAAAAAAATAAATATTATTGATACAACAAAGCAATTCAATAGAGTCGAAAATATGATTTTTTTTATTTATAAGAAAGTTACCTATTTGTCATGTGGTACAAAAATCGACTTTAATATTACAATGCACTTTGCAAGGAAATAAGCTTTTAAAAGTTAAACGCTTTTTATACACCTATATATAGGTCCATGATCAATTGAGATTTTAAGTTGTTGACAGTTCGTTAATCTTGTGGATTAGTGGCTGAGATTGCATCTCATTTCTCAATTTAGCTAAATAATCTCAACCTAACAGCACCCCCTATATATATATATATATAGGGAGATGATCAAAATAAAAATGCATTTAAATCCAGAAATGCAGCCCAAATCTTGGCCCTGGGATTAAATGATCTAATGGTCAATAATTAACCAAAAAACGGAAGGTCATAATTAAGCAATTTTAGGTCATATTATAATATTTGAGTTTAATGTCATGCTAAGATCATTTTAGGTCATGCTTTGTTAGCATGACCTAAAAATTAACTAACTATGACCTAAAAGTGCCCTACGTATGATATTGTTCTGCGTTTATATATATATATATATATATATAGGGGTGCATTATTATGATAACCCCAATTTGCGTAATAACCCTATAACTAAATCTGGACCACACATTTTTAAAATCACGTGGTCTAGATTCAAACTTAGATTTACTTGATAAAAAAAAACACGGGGGTAAATATGTCATTTCTCTCATGATAAAATTTACGTATCCAAATTTCGCTCATTTTATCATTTTATCAGTCAGTCAAAAGTATCATTTTATCAACTCAGAGTATCATTCTATCCAGCAAAACTATCATTCTATGCAATAAACCTAACATATATCATTTTATCAGTCAGTCAAAAGTATCATTTTATCAACTCAGAGTATCATTCTATCCGGCAAAACTATCATTCTATGAAATAAACCTATCATTTTATCACAAAGCAGTAAACGTATCATTTTATCTACTTAGAGTATCATTTTTATAAGGTTACTGTCATTTTATCCGCTTAGATTATCATTTTATCAGGTAAAAGTATCATTTTATTAAACAAAAATGTAATTTTATGCACCAAAAATACCTATCATTCTATCGGCTGAAAGTATCATTCTACCCGGTAAAACTATCATTCTATCGGCTGAAAGTATCATTCTATCCGGCAAAACTATCATTTTATCATTTTATCAGTCAGTCAAATCAGAGTATCATTCTATCCGGCAAAACTATCATTCTATGCAATAAACCTATCATTTTATCATAAAGCAGTAAACGTATCATTTTATCAACTCAGAGTATCATTTTATAAGGTTACTGTCATTTTATCAGCTTAGATTATCATTTTATCAGGTAAAAGTATCATTTTATTAAACAAAAATGTCATTTTATAGAGGGCTGACAAATCGTGCGGATTGGGTCGTTATCAGGTCAACCTGATAATGACCTAACCCAATAAGGCCTAACCTGAACCCGACCTGTTAAGGAAACTGTAAATCCGAACACGAACCCGACCTGCTACCTTCAAATCCGAACACGACCCGCACCCGACACGAACCCGTTATCGACACGATATAATATGGGTTGACACGACACGATAACAACCCGAACCTGATATTACACTATTAAAATCTAATATTACACGATTAAACCTTAATTTTTAACCTAATTTACACAATTAAAATTCTTTTTATACTATTTAAACCTAATTTATAAGAAATAACAAAATTAAAGTAATATATTTTTTTTAAATAATAATAAAAATAATAATATTATTTCTTAATGGGTTACCCGTATCCGACCCGCATCCGACCTGAACCCAACCCGAAATTATCGGGTTCTTAATGGGTCAACCCGATAAGGACACGGATCCAATAAGACTTGACCCAACCCAATAATTTCGTACGGATTCGTGTAAGATTATCGTGTCGTGTCGAAAATTGCCAGCGCTAATTTTATACACCAAAAATACCTATCATTCTACCGGCTGAAAGTATCATTCTACCCGGCAAAACTATCATTCTATCGGCTGAAAATATCATTCTATCCGGCAAAACTATCATTTTATGCACTAAACCTAACATTTATAAGCTAAAAGTATCATTTTATCAACTCAGAGTATCATTCTATCCGGAAAAACTATCTTTCTATGCAATAAACCTAACATATATCATTTTATCATTTTATCAGTCAGTCAAAAGTATCATTTTATCAACTTAGAGTATCATTCTATCCGGCAAAACTATCATTCTATGCAATAAACCTATCATTTTATCATTTTACGTGATATTTGGCGAAATTCAGAAATTAAATGAGGGAAATGACAGTTTTACTCCCGCGCTTTTTTTTATGAAGTAAATCTAAGTTTGAATCTCAACCACAAGATAAGAAAATATGTGTGGTTCAGATTTGGTTATAGGGTTATTACGATATTTAGGGGTATCATTTTATCAGCTCAGAGTATCATTCTATCCGACAAAAGTATCATTTTATCAACTCAGAGTATCATTTTATCTACTCAGAGTAGCATTCTATCAAGCAAAACTATCATTTTATCAACTTAGACTATCATTTTATAGGCAAAAGTATCATTTTATCATCTCAGAGTATCATTCTATGCGGCAAACCTATCATTTTATGCATTAAACCTAACATTTATAAGGTAAAAGTATCATTTTATCTACTCAGAGTATCATTCTATCGGCAAAAGTATCATTTTATCAACTCAGAATATCATTCTATGAAGCAAAACTATCATTTTAAGCAGTAAACCTAAAATTTATAAGCCAAAATTATCATTTTATCAAGTGCAACTATAATTTTATCAAGTCTAACTATCATTTTACCTTGTGAAACTATCATTTTATCCCTCAAACTATCATTTTATACCCTGAAACTATCATTTTATCCCCTGAAAATGATATTTTATCCCCTAAAACCATCATTTTATCAAGTGCAACTATTATTTTAGCCCCTGAAACTATATAAGCTGACAGTTTAACCTGATAAAATGATATTCTAAGCGGATAAAATGACAGTAACCTTATGAAATGATATATAAGCTGAAGAAATGGCATATAAGCTGATAAAATGATACTTTAACGTGACAAAATGTCTTACAAGTTACTATTACAATTACAACCTATATTTACGGGGTTCAAATTCTCTAATCATCTTTTCAATATTGATTTCCCCTTTTTTCCTATCATTCTGAAACTTCTGCTGTATCATTGAAAATGTCTCAAAAGCCTTCTTGTTAGTTTCTCCAACAAGCAATGCTTCAGTATATTTGGCACGAAGTTTTACGAAAGCCTTTGTCCCGTTCTTCGCTAAACCTGAATTCCAGTTACGAACTGGACCACACATGTAAGTCTCAATGTGGCGCATCACATAAACTCCACAGTCAACTTTATTTGTATCGTTCTGCCATGGTAGAGTCATGTATCTGATTTTTGACGTTTTGACAATACTCTCCATTGTTGGATTAACACCATTTCCAAGATAAATTCGGAAGCATACATGAGGTTGATTAAAAATGATATTATGTTTTGGTACTAAATGATATTGAATGCATTTAACTAAACATACCAGTATAGTTGGTGCACCTCCATATTTCTGCTTTATCACCTCTTCAGTAACCAGAGCATTGTCAATCACATCCAGCATTTGAATTTTGAGATTGAAGCACATGATATAAAAATGATCGTGCGCCCATATCGGAAAGAATATCTAATTTTCAAAACATTATATACAAATGTCATTTTCAAAAATATAGGTACGTTGTTCTGTAATGTATATCTCATTATGACTTACCATGTCATAATTTTCCCATTTGAAATCTTCAATCTTTGACACAAATTCATTTAACGCTGTGCAGAAATTTTCCTGAGCCTCGGCTTGAGTCCAATCAGGTTTCCTCGCAGCAATATTGTATACCTGTCATGTTTACATTTTTGTAAATAAATTTAACTTTTAATGTAACGCTATTACTTATTTACCCGTTTACTGTACCGTAGGTGTGGTGTTGATGAAAAGACGACTCGGAGATGCATTTGATTTGAATTTTTCATTGTAGTTGAGGTACACAGCCCATGCATCTATGATGTTGATACTGACGTACGTACGTGGAGCAAGGGTGTGGAAATCAATCTTGAACATGCTGATCATGTCGTTCTCATAAACCATCTCATAACTGATCTCAAAATCATATTTAATGTTAGTTAAAAGAATTTAATAAGAATATAATTAAGTAATTCAAAACTTACAGTTCGCTTTCTTCATGTGTCATCAACGAGTACATAATTTCCTTCTCTTCTTTATTCAATTTTCCTTTTATATTTACTGCTCTGACATTGTAGGGAGAGCACAGTGCTTCAACAATTTTCTTTGTTGTTCTGGGCACTTTCTCCTTTCCAACTGCAGGTTCTTGGGAAACCTTCTTCTTCCCTTTGGCCTTTTTCAAAACATCTTCTCTGTCTTTTAAAACTTCATCATCTCCGTTTTCACCATGTATATCATCCATGACAGTGGATATTATGGCACATGCTCTTTCGTCCTTTCAATCAAAAATATAAATTGTTATTGACATAAGGGATATTATTTTACCCAATGGAACTCATATTATCATTTTATAAGCCAAAAATCTAAAACTATCATTATGAAACAAAAATTTTGTTTTATCACTGAACCTATCATTTTACCCACATAAACTATCATTTTATTCCAAAGAAACTATCATTTTATCATAAGTCGTATGCTGACGTGCGTCGAACGGAAATCAAATTCGACGTTGGTGACAAAGTGTTCTTGAAAGTGTCCCCGACGAGAGGAGTTGTGAAATTTGGAGTGAAAGGCAAGCTGAAACCGCATTTTGTGGGACCGTACGAGATCATCGACGAAGTAGGTCCTGTAGCGTATCGTTTGGCGTTACCACCCAGCTTTGGGAACGTGCACAACGTGTTCCACGTATCGCAGTTGCGCAAGTACGTGTTCGACCCCAAACACGTGATTCACCAAGAGGAAGTGATCCTAACCCCCGACATGAGCTATGAGGAAAGGCCCGAAGCAATCCTAGATCGGAAGGTACAAGAGCTACGAAACAAGACGATAGCGTCCGTGAAGGTGTTGTGGAAGCACCATGGTCCCAAGGAAGCTACGTGAGAGTTAGAAGATAAGATGAAAGAAAAGTTTCCCGATTTGTTTGTGTGAGACGATTAAATTTCGGGACGGAATTTCTGTTTAGAGGGGAAGGATGTAACATCCCAAACTTTTGTGACCCCTTTTATTGGTCTTGTGAATTTTTGAATTTTGGAACTATGAAAACTTTTGTTTCTATGTGATTAAGTGTTTTGCGTGAAATAAATTATCGTGGTTAATGTGGAATGATGAGCTTGAGATTTTATATTTGTTTCCAATGCGGGGAAATAATTAATAGGATCATGCATTCATCCTTTTTCGAGTCAATTCATTGAAAGTTTCTGCCCTCCCTAATTATTGAGATAATATTGCGTTTCGTGGGTTTAATTAATTGTTTTGGGATACTTATCCAAATTAAATCCAAACCAAATGACCCCTAAATGGTACTACATGAAATTCGAACTCCATTTTATTTTCCTTGGGAGTTTTTGAAAATCTCCTATAGGAGAAAGAATTATTTTCATTTGATTTAATTGGTGCTTTATTGACTCTCTTCCTTTGAATTTAATCCAATTAAATCATGTTATAATTTATTTCTTCACCTAAAATAAATAGAGAGTTGGGATATTTTCTTGGTTAGCAATTTTCGGCACCTCCACTAAATTTTGGAGGATATTTTATTTGTTTCCTAATTTGTGGAATCCCTTTTTATTCAAATAAATTCCTATGTCTAATTAATTGGGGATGTGAATATTTTTCTTCTACTTTTCTTCCATATCACACGCCCCCTATGCAATATTTTCCTTGTGGGAATTTAAATAATTGTTACCTATTTTATGAGAGCCTTTTCCATATAGAAATTACCAAATTTAAATCCCATTCTTTTTAATTGGGGATTTAAATAATTTCCTTGTGCAATTACCCAAGAATTTTCGGCCCCCATCCCTATTATTTCCTACTTGGAGATTTAATTTATTTGTTCCCTTATATTCATTATATTTATTTCCTAAGTTATGAATATATTCTCCAAGAAAATACCAAATAAATCCCTTGTTGTGTACATGGAATTTTCGAAATTCCCTCACCTCCCACAAGCCTATTTTATTCTTTTAATTATGGGATTTTTATTTATTAGCCTATATTTTAATTCCCCACAATTTATTTATTTAATTTACCCATGGATTAAACCTAGCAAATAAATAGCAAATAATCAAACCCTAGCCCCCATTCACCTCAAAATTTCGCCCCCCTCTCTTCTCTCCCTCTCCCACACGTTTTTCATCTCCTACTCTCCCATCTCCAAAAATCATCCATCCAACTCTTGTTCTTGCAATCCGTTGAAGTTATTTTCGAGAGTCTCCGACGGATCGCTTCGTTCATCGTTTCTACCGATCCGTTTTGTGTCAAAGAAGGTATATTGCTCACTTTTTATCATCCTATCCGTTTTGACCATATTCTTGAGTCCTACATGCATGTAGAGGGTGTAGGTTTGATAGATCACAAGTTTTAACGGGAGGGAAAGTGTGTTTCGTAAGAACTTGTTTGATTTTGCGTTGTCGATTGAAATCATGTGTGTTGGATTGAAATATTTGGTGAATAATATGAGTTGGAATGCAAATATGTGTATGAGGAACGTGTAAGCATGATTATGTGTTTTCGAGCATGAAAAATCGGTGTTTGTGTGATGGAAGATGAAAACCCTATTTTCGAACTTGAACCAGAAATCTGTGATGCCCGACCAGTGGCTTACGATCTGTGATTGACCCATCAAACGAATGAATTTTGTTATGAAATTTTTACTGAGTAAACTTCAAGGTGTTCTACATGTCTCGTGTGAATTTCAGCCCTTTTTACCGAAAAATGAATTTCTCATAAATTTTTGAAGTTGACTGCAGAAATCTGCCACAAACTTGAGTTCTCGCCATGAACGTTTCGTTTTCTGTTTTACTGACCAAATGACCTCCGATTGATGTGATTCTTGAACTATATAAAAATTTAAAGTGTCTTCTGAGTCGTGTTAAATTTTCAGCCTTTTTGGGCATTGGATGAATTTATGGTAAATTTTTCAAATGAACTGCGCAGTGATGTCAGAAATTATATGTTCCGATCAGAGAGTTTAATATGTGATATGACTGACTAAATGACGTGATTTCGGTGTGAAAATTTTCATGGATGAACTTGAATGTGTCCTCTGTATTGTGACCAAAATTTAGCTTCATATGAGGTCGGGTAAATTTATAGTGATCTTTACAAAACGGTCGCGCAGTTCTGCCAGTTTTCTGCCTTGTTAAAATGACACCTAGTTTCAAGTTTAAAAGTATTATATGATGCATGTATGTCCAAGGAACGTGTTTAAATGTTGAAATCACTTGTGATAAGTTGGAATGTGTTACGTGTGTCTTTACACCTTTGTGACGTATGTTTTTTTTTTTTTTTTTTTTTCTTCAAACACCATCACGGCGGGGGGTTAAGGCGGACCCCCAACCTGTATATATCAAAAATCACCAAAAGAACATACATCAGACGAGCCCAAAAGTGACTCGGTCCGCACGAGAGATACAAAACACAAGAGCTAACAAAGCTACTATGGTATCCCCACAGACCGGGTACTAACCATCTAACTAAAGAGAGAATAAACATAACAAAGCTATACATCATAAAAAGGACAAGGATGATGGCCAAAAGCGGGCCAAATCCAAAGGAAATAAAAAAACCATAAATCAAAACCACGAACCAAGTGAAGTAGTCATCCATCTCGATATCTTTGTGACGTATGTTGGGTTGGGGAATTTGAGAAAAACGATGAGAGAGAAAACGATAGGACATGCATAGTAAAATATTGTTGTGGGAGGCTGACTTGTGTTGTCGTTGACAAGGGTGTTGTGTACTCGTGAACTCGAGGATCGAGAGTTGCTATAAGTTGGGTTGTGAATTTGCTAAGCGATCGAGGTGGGCTTTCTTTTCAAACCTCTTTACTTTTCCGAAAATGCTATGTGGCGTTATAAGGGTGGTTTATCTATTATGTCATGCCATGTTGTTTTTATTATGAGATTGTGTGCCTGATGCCTAGTTCATATGAGTTTACTCCGTTAGGCTATATGGCTGTGTTGTGAAATGAATTCGGGTCTGAGTAGGGCCGTAAACCCCTATCAGGCTGTGTACACTGGTGGGATCGTGAGCCGTCCTTGCAAGTCGGCCGGTCTCGTTGGCGAATAGTGTGGCCACACTTTCGTCGCACTGTGATGTGATTGATGGATTGATGTGAAAAGTGGGGAGATAAATTGTCTGGCCAGACTTGAATTTTTGTGTTTCTCGTGATATTTTTCTTACTACTTAAAACTCGAGATCACTGGTATGGATGACATAACTTATTAAAATGTTTTCGGCATGAGCCCATTGAGTACAACAAGTACTCAGCCCTGCATATTATTTTTCTTATGTGCAGGTTGAGCGGGATGTTGCGGTGGATGTTGAGCTGGCTAAAGACCCTAGGATACGTTGTGTCGTCATACATAGGCGTGATCCTTGACTCTCCCTGAACCTTATTTATCCGCTGCTATGTTTTAAATTATGTCTTAAAACCTTAATCTTTATGTGTTGTGTTTGAACATGTATGGTGGCGTTAGGTTTAAACGAGTGTTTACGTTGTCTTTTTGAAAATGGTATTCTTCGAGATTTAAGTTAAATGTTTGTTTTACTTTAGTTATTAATTGTTGTACTTCTTAAGTCTAATCTTTCCCGTTGTCCTTTTTAAAAGTATTTTTCCTTATGTCTTTTCAAAAAAAAATATAACCTTTAAATCTTTACACTAAGTTGTTTTCTTTTCTTTAAGTTAATTAAGTTGTCCTTTTAAATTGTAATCCATGCATGTCGGTCACGATCGCCGCGTTTGTGGTACCCCTTGTATGGGCGGTCGTGATATTAAACTATCATTTTTAAAAGTTACCTCAAATTCATCATTGAGAGACAATTCAACTTCTTTCTCTGGAACTTTTTGCTTCTCTTCTTGAGATGCTTTGTTAACCATTTCCTTCTCTGGAAGTTTTTCCTTCTCTATATCCTTTTCCCGATTAAAATTTGGATTCTCATCAGAAGTCTGGTCATATTCGGGTATCAGAGTGAATGTAGGGAACTCATCCCTATTTTTCAGTATATAAGTCCTCTCAGTAGCTTTAGTAAGTTCAATCATGATATCGATAAATTCAGGATCATCAATATCATCATTGCTCATAGCATTTGACATTGATTTCTGACTTTCTGTGACACTCTGCATACCTTCCTCTCTCATTCCCATTGCATTTCTTGTTGTGTCACAGATAATCTTAAAGCTATTAAAATTCTTGATTTCAACCGGCGCTGTTTCAAGGACATCAAGAATTTTCGACATTGAGTCTTTACACTCCCTGGCAGCCTCCTTCCATTGATCTATGAAAGTCTTTTGTTGACTTCCACTGGTTGTCCCCTCTTTGTCCTGATCTTTCATCTCCAATGATTGTACATCTTCAGGTACATCATCTTCAGATTCAGATTCATCATCTTCATCGTTCTCTTCATGTTGTTGCTTTTTATATCGGTCATACTTATGACTGAGACCAAACTCTGAAGCACTCATTTCTGCTCTTTGCCTTTCTTTCAGCAGTTCGGCAGTCCAACCCTTAATTGTTGGATAGCATCTTGGCACCATTTTTTTTGAAACACAATTCTGTCGACGTAACAGGCCTACATTAACAAAAACTAAATATTAGTTTTTCTGTAAATAGATTCATATATAATGGAAAAAAATATATTCTTACCACTACAAAGACGACTGGTCCGGTAAATATCTTTCTTGTGTTATTTTTCCATCGCTTTTGTGTTTCAAGCAATTTGGATATGACATAGCCACACCAATTGTATTCTTTGATCTTCTCCACATCAGCTATGTAATCAAAAACTTGTGGGCTCAGATTTCCATCAGCAGGGGTGTTGATCAAGGCATACTCAACCAGAATCATAAAATTCAATTTGAACCAGTCACCACCTTCTTCGTCTTTCATCATCTGTCCTACAACATAATCTGGAACCATATTCCACCTTTACAGAATCTAGCAATTTCACTTTTAATGTTGATATTTTTCTGAAATTTGTTCCTACTCATAAGTAAAGGTCCAATAGGGAACCCAAGAGTAATATGAACATCTTCATCATCTAAAAATAGTGATTCCCCGCTGTTCAATTTAATTGAACAACTATTATGGTTAAAGTTGTAAATCAGATAATAAGCCAATGATCTTGGGAAACTTCTTATTTTGAAGTGTAGGAGTGCGCCAAACCCAATCTCTCTAACAGCTCTTCTTTGATTCTTGTTTAGAGAATCGAGCATGTTAACGAAGAAGTCAGTATTCCTTCTTCCTGCCAAGGTCGGTGAGTCAATGGTTGTATCATCTTGAAGAACTATTTTCTTCCCCTTCTTTGCAGCTGCCTTCTTCTTACTTGCATCTAGGGATGTCAATGTAACCCGAACCCGCGGGCCGGCCCGAATAACCCGATAAAAATACAGGGTTAGGGTTGTAATTTCACAGCCCGAATTTAAAATCGGGCCATTCGGGCTGACCCGTTCGGGTTGTCGGGTTAGGCGGGCTGACCCGTTCGGGTTACGGGTCGGCCCGTCGGGTTGAAGGCTTCTGCACAGCGAGCAGTTTTTATAACGGTCATAACTTTCTCTACAAAGCTCCGATTGAGGCGTGCAATATATCCACGCGAAGCTCTTTCGAAGACGAAGAGAATGATATGTATTAGAGGTTTATCAGACTTCAAAATCGCGAGAAACATTGACTCAAACAAGCCTGCTGCACATCCACATATTTTGTGTACATTTTCTAATCAATTTTCTATCATTTCTCAACAAACATATAAACATACCAAAATATAGAAATATAATCAAAATCATCCGAGACAACTCTCTAAAACCATGCAAAATCCAAATACGTCAACCGACTATATAAGATCACGAAAAAAATCACCATGTGGTTCATGGATTCATAAATACTCGTATATAAATGCTTTCTTTTAGTATATTTAAAATATAATAGTGCAAAGGGTTTTGACGCCGCTTCGTCATTGAATTATGCATACTTTGATGATTCTTAAAACAAAGATAAATTATTATTTGACTTATTTACAGCTGGAATAAATTAAATTTGACTAATCATAATTCAAGAAAACTTAGAGTTACTCCAATTAGCTAGCATCTTGATAATTCACTCTTTAACAATTCAAAATATTTTTGTTACATCTACGATGCACCTCTCACGTTATGAAAATTTTATTTAATTTTCTACGAATTGATTTATGTTTAAATTTTGAAACAAAGTGTTGATTTATGTTTTAAATGCATAAACATACTATTGATAGATATTTTGTAAATAATTATGTAATGAATAAGTTATTTAAATTTAAATAACTTAATCTTTTTTAAAAATATTAAAGAAAATTAAAAATATGTATATCATTGTTGAATGATTAATTAAAAATATGTATATAATTAAAGAAAATTTAAAATACATATTATTTTTTGAAAATATTAAAAGAATTAAAAATACGCATTGGCCCGAATAACCCGGTGGGTTAGCCCGAAACCCGAAGGGTTAGGGTTAGGGTCGAACTTTTATAACCCGAAAAAATCATAACCCGAATAGCCCGTACCCGAATGGCCCGACAACCCGAACGGGTTGGCCCGAACCCGAACGGGTTGGCCCGATTGACATCCCTACTTGCATCATCATTCTTTTTTTTCTTGTTATTTTTTATACTTTCTATTTCATCAACCAATATTCTATCATCATCAGCAGCAGCAGCATCACCTAATACACAAAAGATTTCAGTGTGTTAAACGGTTTATGTCATTATATTAAGTCAAAGTATCATTTTATCCCCATAAACTATAATTTTACCCCCTGAAACTATCATTTTATCAAGTACAACTAGTAAGTTTATCATTTTACCTACTGAAACTATCATTTTATTCCAAGAAACTATCATTTTATCATTTTATGCAAAAGTATCATTTTATCACTGAACCTATCATTTTACACACTGAAACTGTCATTTTATCCCCTGAAACAATAATTTTATCCCCTGAAACTATCATTTTATCAAGTGCAACTATCATTTTACCTTCTGAAACTATCATTTTCAATGTAGAGATTTATCATTAATAAACAAAAGATTTATCATTTTGCCTTCTGAAACCATCACTACTTGTCAATCATCATGATCAGCACCAGCATCAGGAATGTTTGTTCCTAATATACAAAAGATTTCAGTGTGTTAAACGATTTATGTCATTATATAAAGTAAAAGTATCATTTTATCCACTGAAACTATCATTTTATCCCCTGAAACCATCATTTTATGAAGTGCAACTATAATTTTATCAAGTGCAACTAGTAAGTTTATTATTTTACCAACTGAAACTATCATTTTATTCCCAGAAACTATCATTTTATCATTTGAAAAGTATCATTTTATCACTGAACCTATCATTTTATCCCCTGAAACTATCATTTTATCCCCTGAAACCATCATTTTATCAAGTGCAACTATAATTTTATCCCCTGAAACTATCATTTTCAATTTAGAGATTTATCATTAATACACAAAAGATTTATCATTTTACCTTCTGAAATCATCATTAAGAGTGTAACATCATCATCAGCAACAGTATCAGGAATGTTGTTTCCTAATACACAAAAGATTCCAGCGTGTTAAACGATTTATGTCATTATATAAAGTCAGAGTATCATTTTAGCACCTGAAACTATGATTTTATCACATTAAACTATCATTTTATCACCTGAAAATATCATTTTATCACCTGAAATGTAATTTTATCTTCTGAAACTATCATTTTATCACCTAAATTTCAATGACTTCAAAACAGGAGAGAGAGCAAAACTTGTCACTTAAGGTCAGGAGGTTAGAACAAAACACTACTCACAAAATCAGTACTCATATAAACTTCTTCGAATCTGCATTACTGCTGCATACATTTTTTTTAACCAAAGCGTTTTAATAAGGTCATGAGGTTAGGATATGGCTGCAGATACTGATAAACTAAAGGATCTCAACTATTCGCTTTATCAATATGAGTTTTGCCGCTATAGTCACACATTTGCTATAGACACTGATAAACTTCTTCGAATAAACAGCTGATTTAGAATGTAAAAACCGCTGAGTTAGGATATAGAAGAAGGTATGAAGTAAATTCTAAGTAATTTCATCATGATGTCATATGTAACTCTAAATCTACACTAAAAAAACTATTGAATCTAAAAAAAAGGAGAATCGCAGGAAAAATGATAAAATCGAGCAAAAACAAAAGTAAAATAAACAAAAAACTTCATCCAACCTTTCTTCGTTGATGCTTGAGCGTTTTCCGGCGTCATATTACAGAATTTGGATGGATTTACCTTCGAAACTGAAGAAACTACGGTTTGAATGCGATCGGAGAGTTTGGAAGCGATTCGGAGGGTTTGGAAACGATTCGGAGGGTTTGAGTGTCAGAGAAATCAAATTTAGCGTCTAGTTCACGTTTTCTATCAACGCGCCAATTTGAAAACGAAATGACAATTTTGCCCTCATATATTTCTATCGGCTGCAAGTATCATTTTATCATTTTATAGGTTAGAAATATGATTTTATCTTCTACAAGTAACATTTATCATTTTATAAACTCAGAGTATCATTCTATCCGTCAAAACTATCATTTTATACAGTAAACCTAAAATACCATTTCTTCAGGTTATATATCATTTTATAAGGTTGTTGTCATTTTATCCGCTTATATTATCATTTTATCAGGTTAAAGTATCATTTTATCGGTTGTAAGTATCATTTTGTCATTTTATAGGATAGAAATATCATTTTAACTGCTGCGAGTAACATTTATCATTTTATAAACTCAGAGTATCATTCTATCCGGCAAAACTATCATTTTGTCAACTCAGAGTATCATTATATCGGCAAAAGTATCATTTTATCAACTCAGAGTATCATTCTATCAAGCAAAACTATCATTTTATCTATCATTTTATTGGCTGAAAGTATCAGTTTATCGGCTGAAAGTATCATTTTATATCAAATGACTTCAATCTGTCTTCTCATTGACTCTACCACAATTTCTTGAATCATGACGACCCATCTCATGACATTTACCACACTGTCGTAGAGGCTTATTTGCTTTCCTTATTGCACTCTCCCTCTTTGATACTTTGTCACTAGCTGATCCTTTGGTTCTAACAACGTCTGGAGGATGTACATCAATTACATCAGGTACTGCCATTCCATAAAATTCCTCAACCATCTTTTTCTTTTCAATGACTGAAGTTATTGCACAATTTCCAAATATATGCTCTTCCAAATCATCAAGACCAGCACATAACAAAGACAGATGATCCATACTTCCCTCAGACTTTTGGACTAATCGATAAAAGTTGGAGAACAACTTTTTCTTAACTTCCTGCTTTTCATCCAAATCTGCAAGGTAAAAGATAACATTATTACAATAAATACTATCATTTCTCTGACTGAAAAATAGAGTTTTTACAAATAAGGTTAAAAATGGAGCACACGTTCAAATGGTTGTATCTCCTCAGATGGTAGACCATGTGCTGCCATTAGTAAAGAGCTCTTCAACCACCTTCGACCAAAATATTTCTCAGGAATGAGATTAGCAGACTTATTCTTCAACAAACAAAATATATGAAAGCATAACAAACCAATTCTGAAAAACTTCTTACAACTACAGTCGAATGTGTCTTGCTTACAATCATACTTAACATCCCATGTTCTACCATATTGGTCCTTGACCTTATGCATCTTGATGTTATCCTCAACAGTTATCAAAACAATCTCACATACCATACTTATTTCCTGTTGTACATGTTTGAAAATATTATCAGTGTAGATTGTAGATGCATGCTTCTCAATAGGCAATTGGGTTGACAAATCAGGAATAGTTGAGTAATCCAAGTAGTTCAATCGTGAATTGGCATTCCTTTGATATCCAACAGCACAGTTAAAGAAATTCATGAACTGTACAAGATTTGCACGAGGCTTTGTGTAGTTTTTAAAAAAACTATTCCCTGATTCAGACATCGATGTAGTCCTAAGAAGCGACCCCATGGGAAAATCTCAAAAATAAGCAGGAACCCAGAATTCTCTATCTTCAAACATCGATCCAAACCAGTGGACGTCTTCTAATCCATACCGTTCCATAATATCATTCCATATTATATCAAACTCATCAGGCTCTAACAAATCAGACCAAACACATGCATTAAACTCTTTTTTGAAATCTTCACTACCAAGCAGGGATTTGGGCAACTTATCTGACACCTTAACCATAATATGCCACATGCACCATCGGTGCCATATTTGTAAAAGTACTTGTTGAACAGCAAGTTTCATCCCCCAATCTTGATCAGTGATAATCATTTTGGGTGCAACCCCCATACATGGAACAAAACAGCCAAACAACCAAGAATATAAGTCTCTGCCTTCACTTGATAACAATCCAGCTCCAAATGTAACTGCTCTGGAATGGTTATCTTTTCCAGTGAATGGAGCAAAAATCATGCAATACCTTCAAAAAATAACATAAAACTGAGTTATATTTTCATGCATACAGAAAAGTATTAGTTTATCAGCTATGACTATCATTTTATCAGCAAAAAGTATCATTGTATCCACTGAAATATAATTGTATCAGAAAAAAGTATCATTGTATCAGCAAGAAGTATCATTGTATCAGCAAAAAGTATCATTTTAGGTCTTTTAGCAACAAATACCTGTTAGTGTTGTATGTTGAATCAAATGAAATTACATCTCCAAACATTTGATAATTTCGTCTTGAAATAGCATCAGCCCAGAAGAGTTTAGTTAACTTTCCATGAGATCCTACCTCAATTTCATAATAGAAGGCATCAGATAATTCCTTTTGAGAACGCATATAATCAAAAATCATTTAAGCATCTGAACCATCAATATTGGACATAATATCACGATAACCATTTCTAATATCAATAATATCACATCCAACATTTTCAGGTCCACCCATTATCTCCTTCAAAAGTTTGAATGTTTGAGTGGGACCAATATTACACCTGCCACAATCCTCCATAAAACTTCGATGGATAGGATCCAGACAGCGATTGGCCGTCATAAAATGCCTATGCTCACCCGCAACCATTAAGTGATTATGATACTCAGCAAACTGATAAACCTCATACCCGCTGCTAATACCATCTGAAAATATCTCAAGTTGAGCTTAGCAAGACATTCACACCTAAACGACCGACACCTACGCCTCTTAACAGACACTTCAGTTGATTTGGATGCATGACCAGGCATAAAACTCTTAGAGCCTTGTCTGCTGCAAGCCAAATACTGCCACTTAATAATACCATGAACTGATTTGTTGCCCAGTTTACGAATGCCAAAACCAACTGAACGGGCATAGTGTTCATAGAAACCAGATGCTTCTACTAATGTATTGAATTTCATACCAATCATTGGCTTCAAAGCATCATCACAAACAGGAATGTACAAACCTACAAATCAGTAAAAGTATCATTTTATCAACTCAGAGTATTATTTTATCAGGAAAATCTATCATCAGACACTATCATTTTATCAGTTTTATGTCATTTTGTCAGTTTTATGTCATTTTGTCACGTTAAAGTATCATTTTATCAGCTTATATGCAATTTCTTCAGCTAAACTATCATTTTTATAAGCTTAATGTCATTTTATCCGCTTAGATTATCATTTTATCAGGTAAAAATATCATTTTATTAAACAAAAATGTCATTTTATACACCAAAAATACCTATCATTCTATCGGCTGAAAGTATCATTCTACCCGACAAAACTATCATTCTATCGGCTGAAAGTATCATTCTATCCGGAAAAACTATCATTTTATCAGTTTTATGTCATTTTGTCACGTTAAAGTATCATTTTATCAGCTTATATGCAATTTCTTCAGCTAAACTATCATTTTTATAAGGTTACTGTCATTTTATCCGCTTAGATTATCATTTTATCTGGTAAAAGTATCATTTTATTAAACAAATATGTCATTTTATACACCAAAAATACCTATCATTCTATCGGCTGAAAGTATCATTCTACCCGGCAAAACTATCATTCTATCGGCTGAAAGTATCATTCTATCCGGAAAAACTATCATTTTATCAGTTTTATGTCATTTTGTCACGTTAAAGTATCATTTTTTCAGCTTATATGCAATTTCTTCAGCTAAACTCTCATTTTTATAAGCTTACTGACATTTTATCCGCTTAGATTATCATTTTATTAAAAAAAATGTCATTTTATACACCAAAAACTATCAACTCAGAATATCATTGTATCCGGCAAAACTATCATTTTATGATGCAAACCTACCCAAAACTATCATCTTAACATAAAAACGGCAATACATAATTTAATTAAATAAGATTTTCAGTACATCAGAAACATAAACCAATCGATAGCTAATATTCATCAAAAATCAAATTCAATACATGAATCAAAACTATCAATAAAATAAAATATGAACACAATCAATAAGCTAAATAATAGATAATGATTGTTACCTTCGTTATTTGCTACGTTCTCCATCGAAGCAAATTCTGACAGCTATTGAACAGATAATCAATGAAAATCTGGAGATTATGGAATAATGAACAAAATCAGAAGGAAATCTGGAGTCTATTGAAATAATCGGAAGGAAATCTCTATGGAAATAATCGGAAGGAAATCTGGATATTATGGTTATTTGGAGATTATGGAAATCTGAAACAAAATCGCGGAGAATAGGAAAGAATCGAACTGAGAAAGAGAGAAAGAATGGAGCGAAATTCAGAAATTTAAATGAGCGAAATGACATATTTACCCCCGCGCTTTTTTTATGAGCTAAATCTAAATTTGAATCTCAACCACAAGATTAGAAAATGCGTGGTTCAGATTTGGTTATAGGGTTATTATGATATTTAGGGGTTATCATATGATCACAACTCTATATATATATATATATATATATATATATATATATATAGGGATGTGATCAATGTCGAACCATTCTTAAGGGCCGAACTAGAGACCAAATTAGGGCCCTCCATTTTTTTAATCTTATGGTTAGGATTAATTTACAATTAATTTAATTATTTATTCAATAAAAACATGCTGAGGGGTATTTTTGGAAATCAATTTATTAATCTTCATCAAAAACGTGAATCTCTTTCATTCTCTCAATTCATACAATCTTCACACAATCTTCAAGCAATCTTCATCAATTTTCACGCAATTTTCTTCAATTCAATCTGCCATCCACGATCCGCGTCGATCTTCTTTATTCCACGTTCAATTCACGCTGCATCAGCTGGTGTTTGATTCGTTTCGGGCTCATCAAAAGCTATCAATTCTCTTGCAATTCACAATCTGCTCTGCGTCGATCTTCTTCAATCTGCCATCGACGTTCGCGTGGATCTTCTTCATTCCATGTTCAATTCACGCTGCACCAGCTGGTGTTTCATTCGTTTCGGGCTCATCAAAAGCTGCTGGACCTTAGTTCACTAATTCTGTTTCAATTTCTCAATATTCTGACTCTCATGGAGAATATCGATAGATTGGGATCTACTTCAACAAATTCTGCGGTTGAAGACGGATTAGGATCTACATCAAGAGGATCTACATCGATCAATGATGGATCGATTATGAATGATCTTAGAAATCCAGGAGGCTCTCTTTTTGATACGGATTCAAATTCGGATTCAGAGGCAGAATCAAATAATACCGCAGTTGAAGGTAGATGAATTTTTCTAATTGAGCAATGTGTTATCTTAGATTTTTTTCATGTTTGTAGTGTAAAAAGAATAATAATGAAGTAAATGTCGAAAAAATGAGCTCAAAACTACGTTGGAACGTTGGAAAGTTGATCCATGTGCTTAAAAATAATGAAGTAAAACAGATTTTTTTCATGTTTGTAGTGTATATACGATCTGTACTCATAGTGAACTAAATTTTATTTATACTGAAGTAATAACAAGTTAAAATGAACTTCTGTTCTTGTTGAATATTAAATGCTGATATTATTGTAGTGTATATGCGATATGTACTCATAATGAACTAAATTGTTGTTACCATGAAGTAATAAATAGTAAAACTGAACTTCTGTTCTTGTTTGAATGAATATGTTTTGTTTTGTTTAAATTTTCCACTAACAGTAGTTTGTATGTTTTATAACAGTGTCATACTTACCTGATTGTCCATCCCAGCTGAAGCCTTACATTGGTCAGATTTTTCTTAGACTTGATGATGCTACTGAGTTTTATAATAAGTATGCACGACATGTTGGGTTTGACACTCGTAAACATGGATCTAAAAAGAAGGTGGATCATGTCACATGGTTGTATGTTGTGTGCAGTAGAGAAGGTCAGAGGAAAATGAAAATGCAAGGGCATGAGTCAAAACGTAGACGTTCTTCTAGGAAGTGTTTTTGCAAGGCTAAAATTACTTTTAAGTTTTGTAAAGGAATAGGTTATGTTGTCAATCAATTTTATGAAATACATAATCATGATATGGTGGAGTTACGCCATAAGCGATTCATGAGGCTGAATCGCAACATTGACCTATTGCATCAGAAATTTATACTAGATTGTGCAAGTGCAAACATAGGCCCTACACTGACTTTTAAGTTGCTGAATGAGGTTCTTGGTGGGCTGGATTATGTTGGTTGCACAGTTGTAGAAGTTAGAAACTATAGGCGCGACTTGAGAGCATATACTAGTGGGGCAGATGCACAAATGGTACTTAATGAGATGAGCTGGAAGAAAGAGAATTGTCCAGCATTCACCTATGATTTTGAGGTGAACTCTCAGGATATGCTCACTCGTCTTTTTTGGTGTGACCCCATTGCTAAGAAGAATTTCCATCTCTACGGTGATATAGTATCGTTTGACACAACATATTCAACTAATAGGTACGAACAATATGTTGTTTATAATGATATGATTATTGATGTGATCAACTTGCATATGCATGAAACATTTACTGAATTAATGAAATAACTTAACAGAATGTACTAGTAATAGTCAATAATGAATTAATAGTCCCCTGGAATGATGTGAGTACAGAAGTATTTAGGAGTCTTACTAGGAGAGTAAAACTCTTAGTGTCTGAAGTATTAATATGCAGCATATCATCCACAATTAAAGATAGTTCACTGGAATACTATGTTACTTCATTATTATGTGTTATTAATTCATTTTTAGAGTCTGTTACTTCAGTAAAGATATCATGCAGTACCTGTATTACATCAATTCATTAAAAAGGATGTTATATATAATTATGAAATAGGTAGTTCATAATTAGAGTCTGTTACTTCAATATCATGTTTTATTAATTCATTTTATCAATTTACTACTTCATAGGTTTTCACAGTAGGGCATGAAACTTCATTACTATATATTTACATATTAGTTAAGTTCACATTTTAGCAGTGAGCACAGTTATAGATACTACATTTCAGAACTACTTGCATTCTTCATAATTGGAGAGGAAGTTTTACCTTTACATAACAAACACAGAATTAATATGCAACATATCATCCACAATTATAGATAGTTCACTGGAATACTATGTTACTTCATTAGTAAGTGTTATTAATTCATTTTTAGAGTCTGTTACTTCAGTATAATGTTTTATTACTTCATTTCATTCATAAACCCTACTGTTTAAACATAGCATTTATATTACTTTATCCTTTTTATAACATCCTTTTTTTGATGAATTGATGTAATACGGGTACTGCATGATATTTGCACCGTTCACAGGAAAAGACAACCATGGGAGACCTGTAGCATTTGGTGCAGGCTTATTATCTAAAGAAAATGCTGATTCCTTCGCATGGTTGTTTGAACGTTTTGTCAAATGTATGGGTTCTGCACCAAAATTGATCATTACTGATCAGGATTTGGGAATGAAGGTTGCTGTGGAAAGAGTCCTTGTTGATACAAGACATCGATGGTGCATGTGGCGCATCATGTTTAAGGTTGTGGAAAAGTTACCAAAGAATCTACTTGGCAATGAAGATTTGAAAAAAGAGTTAAACAATTGTGTGTGGTCTGAGCTGATAGAGCCTGAAGAATTTGATGAAGAATGGAATAAAGTAATGGAAAAATATGGGCTTAAGGACAATGAGTGGTTTTCCTCGATGTTTGCCTCTCGAAAATTTTGGGTATGTATCCTCTTTGGAAACATATTTTCTATACGCTGAAGAATTTCTGTCATTATTCTGAAGCATATTTGTTAACTAATGAACTGCAGGTGCCTGCATTCTTTAGGGATTTTCCAATGAGTTCACTAATAAAGACCACATCAATATCTGAATCTCAGAACATATTCTTCAAGAGGTACTCCAAGTCTCGTTCTAATCTTGTTGAATTTCTTATGAATTACAACAATGCATTGGATGGCCAAAGGAGCAACAACAATAGGCTAGAATACTTGGATTTTAATACAATTCCAACTTTGAAAACAAATTCAGCCCTCGAGAAGCATGCTTCAACAATATATAGTGATAGTGGTTTCAAACTAATTCAAAGTGAGATAGAGGAAGCAGTTGACAATGTCACTATGGTGACAGTGTCAAACATTGGTGAGAATGAGATTTATGTAGTCAACGACAAGTTCTCGAAGAACTGGACTGTGTCATACTCCACATCTTTTGATTCATATGCATGTAGTTGTAAGATGTTTGGGAGGATTGGGCTTGTATGCAGTCACATTTTTTGGGTCTTGAGAAACAAAAAAATAAAATTAATCCCTAATGAGTTACATGGAGGACGATGGTTGAAGTCTAAATTTGTCAAGGCTGTTCATTGTGGGTTTGATGATGATATTGAAACATTTATTGTTGCGGATGAGACGAAGCAGGAGTATAGGGATATGCATGGAGATTTTTATGATATTGCACGACTTATTGAAGGAGATAGTGATAAAATTCGAGCATTTAGACAAATTATGGCTGAAGGGAGAAAAGAAGTACTTGGTGAGGGAAATGTGTTGTCAATTAGTGAAAAGAGATTAATGATTGAGAATTTTTATGGATCACATGTCCCTAGTCAAATAGATGTTCATCCGCCAGATGTCGTCAAAACCAAAGGTTGTGGTCGACGTCTTTCTCGGCTTGAGAAGGAAATGAGAGAGATGTCCAAGCCTGGTCGGAAATGTGGAAAATGCGGCGAGGTTGGTCGGCATGATTCAAGAAATTGTGATAAGATACATGAGGAGAATAACAAGAAAAAGAGGAGAAACCAATGTTAAAACTGGTTGTTTTATTACTTCATTCGGATATTTCTGTTCTTCATTGTGTTACTTCTGTACTTCAGTCTTGTAGTTTCTTACTTCATTTACATTTTGAATTTGAATTTGTTAAAACTTTTTGCGAGCTTAAAGAGAATAGACTGAAGTGTTGTTATAATGGCTTATTTTTTCTTTATTATAATGTTTTTCTCAGTCTTTCTTTGATATATTTTCCATTTGTCATTCACTTATCAATAATCAATAGATCTCAAAAATGAACTAAGATCTCTGAAATGAACTAAATATGGTACCCAATGCAACATTACATGCTAATATTGAACAACATATAAAGAGGAAAATACGATGTTGAGGCTAAATATCTGGATTTGGATAATTTACTTCAGTTGGATAATTATGTTCTTCATTCACTTACTTCTGTACTTCAACCATGTTGTTTCTTACTTCATTTACATTTTGAATTTGAATTTGTTTAAACTTTTTACAAGCTTAAAGAGAATAAACAAGATATATTGTAGGAATATATTATTAATCTTACTTTATATGAAATATTTTCCATTTGTCAATAGATTATTGAAATGAACTAAGATTTCTGAAATGAACTAAATCTGTTAACCAATGCAGTAATATAGCCTAATAATGAACAATATTAAAACGCGTGGTACTTTATTCAATGCTCATAACAAATGTATGTCGAATACAAAATTTGATCTGCTAAAATGATCATTTGCTCTTTAAATATGCCGCAATCATTTTCTCAACATCAATTTCAATGTGTTTGCTTTCCTCTTCATAATACGCTGCTGTAACATTTTTGTTGTTGAAGCTTTCATGGCTGTTTTCGGCTAACATCTGCGCCGAACAATATTTAGCCCTCAAGCTCTGAAGGACACCCGAACTTGATTTCTTCAAGCCACAATTCCAGCAACCTTCTCGCTCACCCTTGTACGTTTCCATATGCCGCATTAGAAATACTCCACAATCTTCAACGTTATCAACTGTTCTCCATGGCATTTTCAATCTCTGCATTTTGGAGTTGGACACTATCTTACAATGTGCGTGGAGACCATTCTTGGTGAGGAAGTGACAAAAGTATGATCTCTGCATGTACAAAACAAATACATGTCATTTATAGTTGTGTGCATTCATATGTATGTGTTATAAAATTCAAACATAAGAGAAGAATATGAACCAATGTTTCTGGAATGTGACCATAATTTATTATGAGGTCATTGTCATCCCCGTTTGCAGAATTGTCTATTACAGCAATAGCATTTCTCTTGAAGCAAAAACAAACAGCATAATAATGCTGATTTGCACATATGGGGAACAACACCTATTGAATGAATTAAAAAGCAACATGAAGAAAGTAATAAAGTATACAAATGAAGTAATAAAGTATACAAATGAAGTACTATGAACAATCTGAAAATTGAAGTAACAGGCAACATGATTGAAGTAATATAGTGTACGAATGAAGTAACATGCATTATGAATGAAGTAATAAATTTTACGAATGAAGTAACAGGAAACATGATTGAAGTAATATAGTGTACGAATGAAGTAACATGCATTATGAATGAAGTAATAAATTTTACGAATAAAGTACTATGAACAATCTGAAAAATAAAGTAACAGGAAACATGATGAAGACATAAATCAGACTTGAAGTAATACTAATGATGCTTGTACCATGTTTACATCTTCCCATTTGAAATATGGTATTTCCTTCAACTCTCTGTCCAAGTTGTTACAAAAGTTTGCAATAACTGTGTTGGCATCCATGGATTGAGGCTTTGTCACAATGGTGTACAACTGCATATTAATATTAATGTAGTTAGGATCCTCATAACATACAATCTTATTATATTTCAATAATTTGTACTTACACAAGGGTACGTGGTGAAAAATAGGCGCCTTGCTGAGTACGATGATCGAAATTCCTCCATGTTGTTGAGGTAGGAAGCCCATGCATCTATAACGCCAACCACAATCAATTGCCGAGGTATCAAAGAACACATTTCCATCTTTGTAACTTTTACAACATCGTCGTCATAAACAAGTACTAATCTGCACATTATATCATACATGTTGGTATTTCACATTCTATTATTGGATATGTTAATTGTATGATATAATCCTAGAAAACAAGAGACAATATTAGAAATCATACCCGTCTCTTTCATGTGTTACAAGAATCCAGTAATATGATTCCTTCTCATCTTTACTGAGCTTGTTTGTAATCTTAACCGGTCTGTCAGCGAATGGAGATCGCAATGCATGCGAAACAGTTTTCTCTGTTCTAGTAGTACCTCCATTCGCCCCTTCAAAGTTTTGATCTATTGTTTGCAATAAATAAATCACTTTTATATAACCAACAAGAAGTAGATTACATATTATTATCAGATTCTTAATTTGCACAGGATTACCTTGTTAGCATTGTAAACAATGACCTCAGTCCCTACCGGCTTACACACTGGACCATTATCCATGAAATCATCATCATCCATGTCTATTTCCTTGTAAGCATCAATAACTGACTGTATTTCAGCAACCACATTAGCATTCTGTTCAACAAAATATAGATATAAGTATAATATAATCATATAGTTCATTCGGACAGACGATTACTTCACTACAATTAAATATTAGTTCATCCAGAATGAATAATTATGCATAGCATGCTGGGTTGACACTTGTAAACATGGATTGAAAAAGAAAAGGAATTATGTCACATGGTTGTATGTTGTGTGTTGTTGGAGGATGAAGAATTTTGTTTGTAGAATTTAGATCTAACCTTTACTCCATCATCCTTTGTCCGATTATCTGTATGCCATGTCACATTTGTTCCATGTTGAACTACACACGGCGTATTAAAATCCTGGTAGTGGCAATACATCCATTCAAAAACTGATTCATTTCAAGGAAAATTTACTTCATCATAAAGAATGCAAACTTCTAGCTATTGTTATATTACCTCTGCCACAAAATTAACTTCTAAGTTTCCCCTAAGTACAGCATCAACACTGAAGTTTGATGATTGAGTAACATCTTCCATTGGTATATTATTTTCCTGCCCATAGTATTATATAAACAGATAGTTCATTCAGATAGACGATTACTTCATTATAATTAAATATTACTTCATGATATGGGAGGTATACTTCAAGCTATTGTCATATTACCTCTGCCACTAGATTAACTTCTAAGTTTCCCATAATTCCAGCATCAACATTAATGATTGATGGTGGAATATCCTGTCAGTAATGTTATATAATCATATGGTTCATTCAGTGAGACATTTACTTCATCACAACTATGTATTACATCATCCAAAACAAATTTATACCTTTGCTCCTTCATTGTTTGGCTCATTATCGGTATGCGATCTCATATTTGCTCCATTTTGAAATACACACGATGGATTGAAATCCTGGTAGTGGCAATTCATACATTCAAAAGATGATTCATTTCAAGGACAAATTACTTCATGATATAGGAGGTATACTTCTAGGTATTGTCATATTACCTCTGCCACTAGATTAACTTCTAAGTTTCCCATAAGTCCAGCATTAACATTGGTGATTGATGGTGGAATATCCTGCTAGTAGTGTTATATAATCATATGGTTGATTCAGTGAGACATTTACTACATCACAACTACATATTACTTCATCCAGAATTAATAAGAGGCAAATACAGTTTCTTACCTTGTCCAAATCTTGGACAGGCATGAACTGCACAGCATCAAAGATGTAGTTTCCGGGATCTATATCCCTTGTCGGTGTAGTATCAACCTGTATATAATAAACAACAACACAAACAAAACCCAATGAACAAGTAATCTTCATTTTAAAAACACAAAATGGAGAATGTCAGTTGGTTACAAAAACCATATAATACAACAAAAAAGTTTAGAACATCCCAAATACAACAAAAACAACTAATGTGTTTTATAAATTACAAACCAATAACAAATCACTCCAACCCCAACATCACGATGCAGCCCATCGTCAACTTACGTTTCTTTCATGAAACTCAAATCCAAGATCAAAGGAAGGCCCTTCTGTTTGCCATTTCTTCCTTTGTTCTACTACCCTCATCACCTTTTCTACAGCAGCAATGAACTCTGGATTGTCGAGATCATCTTGTTCCATTGCTTGAGACATTGATTGGACATCATTTGCCTCTTCTTCTGGCTCCATCTCATGTAACCCCATCATCTTCATTGAGCATTTAGCTGCAACTTTAGAGCAGCCATCATTCTTTAGATCCTCTGCCCCATCTTCGAGCTCCTTCATCAGCTCCCCTAGGACATCAGCAGCCTTTCCCATAAGGTTGACAACAGTCCTTCTACGTTGGGCTGTCAGAGAGATATCTTTGGTCTTTGCCCTAGAGGAGGACACAGTATTCTCCTTGGCAGATTCTTTAGACTTGTAGTTTCTTTTAGGATCAAAGATGGGCTCCTCAATGCCTCTTCCAAATGGCCCAGACTCAAGCTCCAATTTCTCACGTTCATGGATTAACGTGCTTGTCCAGCCTTTTATGGTTGGGAATGTTCGGGTAACAGGCCTCGATCGAAGCACAATCCTATCCACATAGCATGGCTACAAAATGAAAGCTAGCATTAGTAAAGTTCATATTTAAAATATATTTATTCAAGGTTAATAAATTACTGAATTTAAAACTTACCACCAGAAATGAAATTGGGCCAGTGAATGGTTTGTCCTTGTTTCGAGCCAAAGTCTTATGGGCATCGAGTAGGCAGTCAATCACATACCCACACCAATTATATTCTCTGACATTATCAATGTCATGGATGACATCTTCTATCTGTGTGTGCAAGTACCCGTCCCCCGAAGGATTGATCAAAATTGTGTCAACCAAGATCAGGAATATCTTCCTGAACTTCTCCCCTCCACAGATATCACTTAACATCATATCTGTAAGGATTTGTGCACCCATGTTAGACCTCTTACGACCAACAGACTCAGCAAGCTCGTTTATGAATTTGTTTTTCCTTTGATGTCCATTATCCTCTAACCTCACACTACCATTTGGCAACCCCAATGTTGCCCGAACATCATCATGCCCAATGTGTAGTATACCACGTTGGTATACTACACCGCATGTATCTTGATCAAAATGATCAAGAATCTCAAATGCGAGCTTCGCTGGGATATAGTTTAACTTGAAATGCAAAAGGCTGCCAAAACCCATATTCTCCACAGCATCTCTCTGATCAACATTAAGCGATTCAATCGCTTCAACAAATTTCCTTGGTCCTCTCTTAAGACAGAGAACTCTCTGGGCAGAAGGTCTACTGGCATCACCTTTAGCATTATTACGAGCAAACTTTTTAGCTTTCCCTTGTTCTTTTCTAGCATCATTCCCTTGTACCCCACTAGGTAAAGAACATTCTGTTTCCCTCATTCTCTTTTTTGCCTGACTTTCATCATTACCCCCAGTTGTTTGATTCAAAGTCATCATTTCTGAAAAAAAAGAGGACTATATTAATCAACGAATGAAATGACAAGTTGTATTAAATCAAACCATAATGACAGTTATAAAATTTAACCTTGCAGCTCATTAATTGAGGTAATGGTTTTTTGCATTGCCTTCAATTTGTTGTTGGCTGCATCATCATCATCATCATCATCAACAACAACAGAAAATACAATTAATACTAGTTAACTACATTCTGTTATCATCATCAATATTTTAGAACACAAAAAAGCTTAGAATTCACGTTTTACCTTCCAGAGCTGCATCCAATATCGATATAGACAAGCCTTTGGCTATATAAAACATACAACACATTACAAATTAGACAACGGGCAAGGTCTAAGCACAGCAACTAGGTTATATGAAAACATGTTATTTCCATTACTTCATCTTATCAATTTAATACTTCATTAAAAAGGATATGTAGTTCATTTGTATGTGCAAACAACACAGCAGTCAAGTTCAATCCTAAAACCCTAAACCCATAAACCACAGTAAATAGGTAGTTCATAATTAGAGTATGTTACTTCATTATTATGTTTTATTACTTCATTTTATCAATTTACCACTTCATAAGTTTATTTAGTTCATCAGTTAACTTATTTAGGTCATTGCAACTAATATTTATTTTAAAACAAACCTTTGTTCGCTGTGTGTTGCTGCTTATCATGCTTATATTTTGTCCTTCTTTCATCATTACCAAAATCACCACTAGATTTTTGCTTTAGATTTATCATTTCTGAAAAAAGGACGACTATTTTAGTCAATGAATGAAATGACATGTTGTATTAAATCAAACAATAATGGCAGTTTTGGAATTTAACCTTGCAGTTCATTAATTGGGGTAATGGTTTTCTTCATAGCCTCCAATTTCTTGTCGGCTGCATCAACATCATCATCATCAACAAAAAATACAATTAATACTAATTGACTACATTCTGTTATCATCATCAATATTTTAGAACAAAAATAACTGAATAATGTTATTACTTCATTTTTAGAGTATGTTACTTCAGTATAATGTTTTATTACTTCATATCAATTCATAAACCCTACTGTTTAAACAGAGCATTTATATTACTTCATGATCATAATTTATTACTTCATCCTATTAATTTACTACTTCATTGAAAAGAATATGTAGTGCAAACAACACAGAAGTCAAGTTCAATCCTAATACCCTAAACCCACACAACATTCATAATTAGAGTCTGTTACTTCGTTATGATGTTTCATTACTGCATTTTACAAATTTATATTACTTCAATATCATAACTTATCACTTCATCTTAACAATTTACTACTTCATGTAATAAAATATGTAGTTCATTTAAATGTGTAAACAGCGCAGCAGTTAAGTTCAATCCAAAAACCCTAAACCCATATAATACAGTAAATAGATAGTTCATATTTAGAGTCTGTTACTTCATTATAACGTTTTATTACTTCATCTTATCAATTTACTACTTCATCAAACATAATATGTAGTTCATTTGAATATGCAAACAACACAACAATAGTATATCACATAATTAAATAGTATATTCAGTTAATATGCAGTTAACTTAATCATATGAATTCAATATTTCATGCATCTATGCTTTAAATTCATTTTTTACCTTATGTGTGAGGGATTTCAGAAGAAATACTTGCATTCTTCTTTTGGGAAGTGTTACCTATTCATAACAAACACAGGATTAATATGCAACATATCATCCACAATTATAGATAGTTCACTTGGAATACTATGTTACTTCATTATTAAGTGTCATTGCTTCATTTTTAGAGTCTGTTACTTCAGTATAATGTTTTATTACTTCATATCAATTCATAAACCCTACTGTTTAAACAGAGCATTTATATTACTTCATGATCATAATTTATTACTTCATCCTATTAATTTACTACTTCATTGAAAAGAATATGTAGTTCTTTTGTATATGCAAACAACACAGAAGTCAAGTTCAATCCTAATACCCTAAATAGGTAGCTCATAATTAGAGTCTGTTACTTCATTATGATGTTTCATTACTTCATTTTACAAATTTATATTACTTAAATATCATAACTTATTACTTTATCTTAACAATTTACTACTTCATGTAATAGAATATGTAGTTCATTTAAATGTGCAAACAGCGCAGCAGTTAAGTTTAATCCTAAAACACTAAACCCATACAACATATTTATAGGTAGTTCATAATTAGAGTGTGTTACTTCATTATAACGTTTTATTACTTCATCTTATCAATTTACTACTTCATCAAACATAATATGTAGTTCATTTGAATATGCAAACAACACAACAATAGTATATCACATAATCAAATAGTATATTCAGTTAATATGCAGTTAACTTAATCATATGAATTCAATATTTGATGCATCTATGCTTTAAATTCATTTTTACCTTCTGTGTGAGTGATTTGAGAAGAAATACTTGCTTTATTCTTTTGGGAAGTTTTACCTATACATAACAAACACGGAATTAATATACAAGCTATCATCCACAATTATAGATAGTTTACTTGGAATACTATGTTACTTCTTTAAATACATGATTAACTTCATTAAATATCAATACTTCAAAACAGATATTAAACCTATACTTCATAAAAATCAATACAGTAACTGCAGTCTTCTTTCGATAATATTTGAGTTTTTATACCAAACAGTTTTTATACCTTCTTCCTCATCAGATTACTACTTCATAACAAATAGTTTTTATCAAATTACTAGTTCATAACAAATAGTTTTTATACCTTCTTCCTCATCAATTTTTCTTCCAATAACTGATGTCTTCTTTCGATAATATTTGAGTGTTGCTTTCACTAAAATCAGAAACAAATTTAAGAATTAGATGTTCTTCAAATAGTTCTGCTTTCACTAAAATCAGAAACAATTATAGATAATTCACTTGGAATACTATGTTACTTCATTATTAAGTGTTATTAATTCATTTTTAGAGTCTGTTACTTCAGTATAATGTTTTATTACTTCATTTCATTCATAAACCCTACTGTTTAAACAGAGCATTTATACCTTCTTCCTCATCAGATTACTACTTCATAACAAATAGTTTTTATCAAATTACTACTTCATAACAAATAGTTTTTATACCTTCTTCCTCATCAATTTTGCTTCCAATAACTGCTGTCTTCTTTCGATAATATTTGAGATCCGCTTTCACTAAAATCAGAAACAAATTTAAGAATTAGATGAAGTAAATTAAGAATAAGAACTCTGGAAATGTTCAAGGTGTATTACCTTCGCCGGATGTTCTGCCAGAAAGTAACCGGCGTCCACTGTTGGTCGACGACTTCCTTGTGTCAACCATTTCGAATGTTTGATTGTTGACTAATCGACGATTAATCGACTTCCTGGAAATGTCGTCGATTTTACTCCTGGTCGACGATTATCTCGTCGATTTGCAGAAGAGAAACTGTGGAATCCGTCAATTTGAAGAAGAAGAAGAAGAAGAAGAAGAAGAAGAAGAAGAAGAAGATAGAGGGAGAAATGACAATGAAGAGAAACCGCGTGAATTGAATGAAGCAAAAGAGCAACGCGGTGAATTGAAGGCGAAAGAGGTGCGAAATTTTGAAGGAGAAAGAGGTGCGCGAAATTTTGAAGACTAAAGTGGTGTGCGAAATTTTTGAAGGCAAAGAGGCGTGCGAAATTTTTACCATAAATGGATTTTTACCCTAAATTGATTTTGACCAAAATACCCCTTGATTGAAGTAAATTATCTACCTAATGAAGGAGTAAAATTAATAAAGCATGATCTAATCTCAGCAATTAAAAATTAGATCTAAGGGCTTAAATTTGGTCTCTAGTTCGGTCTTTAAGAGTGGATTTGTGAATAATGAGACTCTATATATATATATATATATATATATATATATATTCATACACGTTCTCCATCTTTAATTGACCTAATTCTCTTAATTACCGGACAAAGCTAATTAAAATGATTTTTATCGGTATGTGTTGGCCAGCTAGTAAAGTGTTAGATTCAATATTAAAGATCGAATCCAAATAACACAGTATTCAAATATTGTTCATTTATTAATTAAAAAATAATTTTATCCAATTTCTTCGAGAGAAACTGCGCTACTATAATATTTTGAGATACTGTGTATGAATTAATTTTGGAAATATAGTCCACCATTATGATTCTCTTTCATCAGATAATTGTTCTCCATTATTATTTTTAGGTCTCTAATATTGGACATTTGGTTCAATTCGCAGCTGTCAAATTTAGAAAGAGAAGGCAAACACGTTATTAAACTACTGTTTATAAAGTTAAATGAGTCGGCCAAAGAATATACGAGGATCACTGAAGTGCGTGCTCGCTAAGATATGACTCAGGAGCGGAGTGAGCAAGTGTGCACAGAGAAAGTTAATGCAGATGCTCGGTCAAGACACCGCGCTTCTTAAATCCACTGGATCACTAGGTCCAGGAACTCAAGGAACACAGAGTGTTTCTGTCGTTGGACACACTCGACTCCCCTTCAACAATTAAATCCCTCAACCCCAAATACTATGGATTAGTATAGGGAAGCGGGGTCGATCCCACGAAGATGGATTCGTAAAGTAGTGCTTAGAGACTCTGGAAACAAGCGGCTGCTGCCACGCAAAGGGTTGAGAATTTTACCTAACTCTAGTCCTAGGCACGAAATGTAAATGCTAGACCTAGGAAACTGTAAACACACTGACAGCAAACATCGTCATGACCGCGAGGTATTAAAATCACTTCCTAGACCGTGTAAACGATTCACTAATTAAGACTAGACAGAGAGAATAAAAGCAGTGGGGACCATGACTCTAAATATAGCAAGTACGGTAAAAGCTGCAAACAACCAACTCATGCACTGACTAACAACGACATGCATTTTCCTAACCGACTCAAATACGTAAATGGAGAAAAAGAGCACATACCTAGATTCAAACAGAATATAGAAATCAGGAAGCCGGAAACTTGCTACGAATCGAAAATACATCAGATCGACATAAACTAGGCGAAGCGAAATGAAAACACGTAAACTAGGCATGAAATTAAATCAACAGTGCTCAGATTCACGTCGAGTGCTTAATCCACTCCGGATCCAAGCCATCTGAACTCAACAACCATCAAAATCAACTTCATAACTCCGATTCTTACAGATCTGCTCCGATCAACTCCGAATTCCAACAATCACAGACAATCCTACAATATCAACAAGACAAAACCCCGATTCATCCACAAACAAACTCCATTCTCCCAGATCCAACCACGAACCTGCAATAATCCACGAAAACAACCAACTCCAACAATTCCAACTCCAGCATTCAAGTAAACACAATCAACAAACAGAAATCAACACAATCAACATAAGCGAAAACGAAACTTGCATTAAGATAAGAGAAATATTCAGCAAAGAAACAGAGGACCGAGCTTCGAACAGCGGAGCTCGGCGAAATCAGCAAAGTACGAAAACGGAAATTAAATTATTTCTTCGCCCACAGAAAGACGGTGTTACAACCCACAAATACTTCCGAGAAAACTAAACGTGAACCACAGTGCGAACCCGAGATCCTCCGCGAATTAGAACCCAAGTGTGTGAAAAGTGAACTTAAGCTACAGGCTGTTAGCGAGGCCTCCAACCGAGAAAGTCCATCCAGCTTGCATGCTTCTTCCTTTTATAGATGCGGACATAACCTTCTAGAGTCTTCGTAGAAATCCCTATTCTACCCTTCAACTCCGAGGCTTCCTCCGTCAAGCAATTTTCTTCATAATGTCCACTCTTTCGCAAGTTTCCTAGGACCATGCAAGCGTCCTCTTCCTTTCCTGGATCTAGCGAAAACCTTCACACACCTGGCTTTAAACATGCGTTAGACCCAGCGTTTTCACGAAATAAAATCCCTAGACCGATGCATGAAATTAGCCTTATCAATCACGTTTCTCAAAGTCTCAAATCGCTATAGTATTTTTTTTGTTTGGAGTGATGACGTAGCAATAGTTAAAATTTGAAATAGTGAAATGACTTCAAATAGTATATTAAGTAGTTTAGGTATACCATCTATGTGGGAGAAATGTTATGATATGTGGGCATTGAAAGAAACAACACAAAAACATTGTGAAAGCAAACGAACTTGTAGCTGGAAATAGAATGGAGATCAAAATGCTACTGTTTCAGTGATTGCTTTAAGTGTAATACAAGCAGCATTATATACAAGGAAGTGGAACAATCTAGATCCCAATTCAGTTAGGAGTCCTGCACTAAAAAACAACTAAACACAGCTTTAATAAAGCAAAAGCTAACAAACTGTCGTGCACTTCATTCCTTGCATTAACACATCTTTAAACGTACGGAGGTGGCCCTTTGAGCCACGAGCTCCAGCTGGTGGCGGCACTATCCAGTGCTCACATTATGAACTTGGACTCGTGCAATCTTCTTTCCAGCTGTGCATGAACCAATGTCATCATTGCCACGGTCTTCATGCACATCTTCAATCTCTTTTATCTTTTATCTTTTCAATCTTGTTCACATCCGCAACCTCTTTAACTTCTTCAATCTTGACACTTCTAACATCCCCCCTCAACCTGAGTGAGGCTAAAGAAACTATCTCGAGCTTGTTTCTGAGCTTCATGAAAGGTTGCTGACTTAGAGGTTTGGTGAAAATGTCAGCCACTTGCTCATGAGTAGGAACATGCCGGAGGTCAAGATCTTTATTCAAGACTTTGTCTCTAACAAAGTGAATGTCAAGCTTAATGTGCTTAGTTCTAGCATGTAAGACAGGATTAGAAGCAAGAGCTATAGCACTTAAGTTATCAACCCAAACCACATGGGCAGATGGTGTGGAAAACTTCAGTTCATTGAGGGTAGAAGCCAAGCAAGCTCAGCAGCTGCATGAGCCAAGCTTCTGTACTCAGCCTTTGTACTGGAGCGAGCAACTACAGTTTGCTTCTTAACACACCAAGAGATCAGAGTTCTACCAAAATAAGTACAGAATCCAGTGGTTGACCTCATATCATCTATGTCAGATGCCCAATCTGAATCAGAAAATGCAGACAGGATCCCATTTGAAGCATGAATTTGAATTCCATAGTCCAGAGTGCCTGAAAGATACCTCAAAATGCGCTTCACAGCTTTCCAGTGAGGGTTAAGAGGTGAAGCCATGTATTGGCTCACCTTGTTGACAGCATAGTTGATATCGGGTCTTGTAATGGCAGCATATTGAAGAGCTCCTACAATACTTCTGTAAAGTTTAGCATTAAAGACATGGGTACCAACGTTCTTGCTAAGCTCACAACTAGAAACCATGGGTGTAGGACATCCTTTTGCACCAGCCATGTTGGCCTTCTTCAAGAGGTCTTTGATGTAGGATGATTGGCACAGATGAAGGCCAAGCGAAGTTTTGACAATTTCTACTCCCAGAAAGAGACTGACTTCACCAAGATCCTTAAGAGAAAAATGATTGTTCAGTTGATGAATTACTTTCTTAATTGCAGAAGCCCAATTACCAGTGATGAGCATATCATCCACATAGATCAAGATATGTAGATAGTGTCTGTTCTTGTCTTTCTGATGAACATAGAGGCATCTGCTTTAGATTGGAAGAAACCCAGAGCAATAAGAACAGAGTGAATAGTGTAGAACCAAGCTCTTGAAGCTTGTTTAAGCCCATAGATAGCTTTGTTCAGTTTACAGACTAGATGAGGACCATCTTGCTCAAAACCCAGAGGTTGTTTCATGTAAATGTCATCTTTCAACTCACCATTGAGAAAAGCATTGTTTACATCCAAGTGAGTGACATCCCAACCAAAACTCACAACAATGGTGAGTATAAGCCTGATAGTAGCAGGCTTCACCACTGGACTAAAGGTCTCAGTGAAATCAAAACCAGGCTGTTGTGAAAAACCTTGTGCAACAAGCCTAGCTTTGTGCATAGCAATAGCTCTAGAGAGATGCATCTTTAGCATAAAAATCCAAGTGCATCCAACAAGATTTTTACCTGGAGGGAGAGTAGTCAAAATCCAAGTCTTGTTCTTGAGAAGAGCCAAGAATTCTGCCTGCATAGCAGCTTTCCAAGCATGAATGAGAAGGGCTTCAAGTGCAGATTTAGGAGTAATGTGAGGAGAAACAACAACATTGTAGAGCTTAGGTTTGAAAATCCTTGACTTAGATCTTGTAGTCATATGATGTCTGCTGTGAATATCCTCAGCAGCAAGAGGTATAACAGGAAAAGCAGCAGCTGAATGACTACCTCCAGTATACTCGGAGCTGGTGTTGAGATTGTTCAAATCCCCTGAGACATGGTGAGTAGCTCCTGAGTCTGGGTACCAGCTGGTTGATG